>NC_056733.1:1471425252-1471725252 GCF_019279795.1 Protopterus annectens
TACTGTACAACAGCACCTACATCAGAGTAGCATGACCTGCCATGGCATGCCTGCCAGTGCAATTCATATAAAAAAGGGCACAAAACTGAAGGAGTTAGTCAAAATACAACTTGCTCCTCGTTAGCAGTAATTGGAACTAGTTGCACCTGAACTCTGCTGGTATATATGTTTTCTTCTATGTTGACAATACTTTGCTTACTGTGGACAGCTTTGCAGCAACTAAGACTGCCACTGTCATTTCAGTGATCTTTTTATATTTTTTGAAACTGCCATAATCACAAAGCTATGGAAATAACTAGTTTAAAAAGAAATGCCATCCTCTTTGGTATGATATCAGATATAAATCTGAGAATACAGAGGACAGGTAGTCTCTTACCTTACTTGAAGTAGGCACTGTGAAAAGATTTCAACAGATGAAATATCTGAGCATATAATTAGACCCTTTGATTATATTTTTGTACCATGTAGACATGCATAACAAGCAGTCAAGATTCTACTGTAACTGTGTTATGTGGTTGTCTTAACTTTATAAAGCATATTTTACTGACAAAGGAGATTGATATTATAAGGAAGTTTGTATGTTGTAACCTCAGTTTGTATTTATATTTAATTCACTTTCAAAGGCATGTAGCTGTCAGCTGTTTTTACTTTAAGCTCTATCTGGAAAACATTGTTCTCTTGTTTGCAGATGTACGTGCCTCACTGTGGAAGGGCATCTTTAACCTTGCCCTTTGTTGAGTATAAAGTGCATGAGGTTCACAGTTTCTTTACCTATTGGAGACCATTGTCATTCTGGTTTCTGTTTGATGCACATTGTGTAGGTTTTGCTTTTTTCTTCATTGCGGCACAAGTCTGAAGTTAGTATATGTATATAAGTGGGGATGTATGCAGGTTGTTGCAGAGAGACTTGCCACCATGAAAAAAAAATAAAAACTTTTTTTTTTGGGTTTCATTTCATAGACCTGAATTTTCTAGCAGCTCATTTACTCCATTTTTAGCTTCTGGCAATTTATATGTGACAAAATGTAAGTGTAGTGACAGGACTTTGTATAGGTAACATCGCTCACATATTAATTCATAGTAAAGACATACAGGGAGAGCAATGAATATGGAGGAAAGTTCATTCCCATCTAAGAAAATATTAAATTAAGTTATCTTATTCCTTACTGTAACTCTTCCAGGTGGTAATCTCACGTAGAAAATGAATTGTTGTCTAATTAGCCTGTCTTTATCTTGCACACAAGGTTTTTCAACATGTATTTCAACTATGGCAATTATATTACACTTAAACATTTAATCTTCTGAAATACAAATCACAGCAGCAAAAACTTCACCATATTGTAATATGACATCCAGACAAGAACACCTATTCATCATCGAATTAAGATCTGATTAAATCGTTAACTGGACTGTTTTTTTTTCCCTCTGGAAAGAGGACTTCATTTATTTTTGTTAAGTTTTGCAAAGTTAGCTGCAGCTAGGATCTGACATTCTGGACAGTTATCCTTATTCCTAATCTTTATATCACAGAACTTGCCAATAGAATGGCACTGCTTAAAGGACATTGGTATCACATTGAAATGTACCCTATAAATTAGCTGTCTCATTTGAACAATTGATACCTCTATCCTATATACACATTTTTATTTATCTTAAAATATTACTGTATACATATTATACATAAACTCACATCCTGTTTCAACACAAGTGATGTTATAAACTAATTACACCCCAGCAAGAGCACTAACAAAACTAGAACACATTTTTTCTGAGTGTCTGAACTTTGCTTTTAATGAAAATGAAGCTAATATGTAAGTAGAGATATTATAAAATATTAAGCTTTTTTAAGAATATTTTGATCACATACATTTTTAAATCTCAGCTTTGCAGTTGTAGAAGTGAGTGGAGCTTGGAATGGGCTTTTAAAATTTGAGGCCTATCCTTTGTAATTCCCTCACACTTATTAAACGTGTTCTTTACCAACACTCACCTGGCTAAGCCATGTCTGGAAATGGTCATTGTTGTACAACAAGTCGAAACACCAAAAGAAAATAAATCATGTAAAGCAATAGGCTGTCAATTCCCCTCCTGCCCTGTCATCATATTCTATTTTTCAGGATTATTTACAGAAAATTGCTGTTGTGCTAGGTACCCTTGTAGTAGAAGAATAGCTTCATAGGTTAGTACTAAGCTAACTGCCCTTGTGAGCCATTGTAAGCCTAGTTAATTATTCCTTGTGAGACTCAAACCCTGCACCTTGTGTTTGTGAGGCAAACACCTTAACCATTAGGCCACCCTCCCAACCCTTAAAAGAATGACAAGGTTCGAACCCAGGACCCTGTGCATCATAATCATAGTACAGAACCACTAAGCCATGACAACACAAAACAAAAATAACGATAGCTATGCTGTCTGGCATTACCTGGCAGTTTAGCACAGTGGATAAAAGCTATGATGTAGTAATGAGCTGCATTTTGTTGTCTTGGGTTGAAGTACCCCATTTTCTATTTGCATACTTTGTAATTCTGAGTAGATCACTTATTTAACCAGCACTCCTGAATCAGATGCTAAAAGAGGTATTTATGTCTAGTAGAACCATATGGTTAGAAAATAATCAAAATAAATAAACGCTGATTATTTTGGAAAAATGGATAGTGCTATACATTTATAATCAACTCTCCAGGCAAAGATCCCTTAAAAGCCATTTGTCCAATTATTGGTGAAGCTTGTTATTTGGTTCTTGCTGTTAATGTGGCAAATAGGAAATATTCAAAGATTTCTTATCATCTGAAATTGTATAATTTTAGTCAATGTTAAGAGCTAGGCTAGCTGCCCCATTGCGCCACTTTAAACAGAGCAGACTTCCCCTCAGTGAGAGTGTAACCTTTATTCTTTTGTTTGTGAAATTTTAAACATAGGTGAGTTCCTCTCTGTGAGAGTCAAACCTTGTCCCTTTTGTCCTTGAGGTAAATGCCTTAACTAACCATTATGCCACCCCCTTAGCCTTATTGCAGTTTGGCAGTACATTTCACTTTTACCACATAAACAAATATTAAAAAAAAAAACAAAAAACAAAAAAAAAAACAAAAAAAAACTTCAGCAGAATATCAGAAGATGTTAGCTCTGTCTTTAGCTTCACTACATGTAGTCTGGCTGATGGCCTGCAGTCAGGTTCAAGTGTTTAAACATGTTGTCCTGATCTGATTATTTTCACACTGCAAAATATCACTTTCACTTGGCAGGCAATGCAAATGACATTGCAGCAAGAGTAATTGTTAGCATTAATATCTTAGAAAAGATTTGCATGACTAAAAACAACCAATCTGTCAAGAGCATACAGAATGCAAATCAATGGATTTTCCTTTTGGAGGCCTTAACTTGTTTGATTAGCAGACCGAAGCCTGTTTGAAATAAGTGGAAACTAAAAGAGCTACTTTTAGAGTTAATGCTACCAATGGCTTATCATTTTCTGTTATACTAAAAGGGAAGTAGGACTGATACTTCTAAGTTTTTTTTATTTCTTTACATTTATTATTTATTACCTTTTGTTGACCAGGTCGGTTGTACAGGGCAGAGTTCAATTTAAGCAAGTATTCAGAAAAAAATGAATGCAATCCTTTAGAAAAATAAAACTTAACAGTAGAAAAGCATATAAATATACAAAATAGAAAGTGTAGCATCTATAAAAAGCAGAGAGATGTATATATGAGGAAAGTCAAGTACACGAGGAGCTGGCTGACAGACAAGGCAGAATGGTGCATACAATGTTGAAATGGATTCAGTGTGCTGTGCACTGAGCTAAAATTACGACTTCAAGTTAATCTGATGATAAATAAATTACACAACAAAAGCTGAGTGACACAAGTGGCTAAGGTTAAGCAGCATCAAAACAAGTTGCAAATGTTTTTGTTTGTAGGTAGATTGTATGTACTTCTTGTTAGCTAATACGAGGAATAACAAGCAGACAGATAACTGCATAGATGTAGGTCTGCACAGGTAGATTGTATATACTTCTTGTTAGCTAATATGAGGAATAACAAGCAGACAGATAACTGTATCAATGTAGGTGTGCACAGGTCGATTGTATATACATCTTGTAAGCTAATTTGAGGAATAACAAGCAGACAGATAACTATAGATGTAGGTTTGCACAGCTAGAGTGTATGTACTTCTTGTTAGTTAATATGAAGAATAACAAGCAGACAGATAACTGTATAGATGTAAGTGTGCACAGGTAGATTGTATATACTTCTTGTTAGCTAATATGAGGAAAAACAAGCAGACAGATAACTGTATAGATGTAGGTGTGCACAGGTAGATTGTATATACTTATATATATATATATATATATATATATATATATATATATATATATATAAAATTGCATAGAAGTAGGTGTGCAGTTGTAAAGGCTTACAGGGAGAGCAGCGAATATGATGTAATAAGAGATGTCAGTGACCCCTAGTAGTATACATCTTAACAGTTGAGTCAGACAAATATATACAAGGAAACAAGAGAGTGAGGGAGATTACTGAGATGGCACCAAAATATAGAGAGGGAGTTGATAGCTAGAAGGGGTATTACAGCCTTTGAATCATCTGGTAAAATATTTCTACTGTAAGGGGGTTGAGATGGGTAGAGGTAGAGATCGGACTCAGAATCAACACTGACTTTGCATTTGGGATATACCAGCATAATGTTTAGGTGGGATACAGAGGCCTTTTTAAATGAGACTGTTGTCAGTGTGGTGTAGATCCATTGGAAGTGGTGTTCAGCTACGTGGAAAGGCATCATTGTAGGGATCTATCTCCAGTTTTAGCATTCGTTTTGTAAGTTTATCTTTTGTTTGCAGGCCTAACACCTCGGCTGGTGATATATCACTAAAGTAATGAGCTGAAGGCAAGGCAGTGATTGTAAAATAGTAGTTTATCTCTGAAAACAAAGTGATTGCATTTAGCTTTGTCTAATCAATTCAATCTGTTGGAAATAGTGCAGGTATGGGTGTCTGTTACTGGCTGTGATGCAAACTTGGCTATGTTATTACGTGTAGATGCTAGTTTGAGATGGTTGTTCTTGATAAGGTCGTCAGAGTTTGGATAAAAGGAAGATATTAGCTAGCTTCACTTTAGTCAACATGGATAAATATTTTGTAATCTGGTAGAGGGCACCAAGTTTTCTACATATTTCTTTTTAAGAAGTAAGAGCATATGCAATGAAGGAGAGGTTACTGTTAATGTTAATGATAATTCCTTAGTATTTGTACAAATGTATTGTTTCACAGTCAGCATAATTTACTTTAGGGTATGTTGGTTTGGCTTTGTTGGCTAAATCATAAGGTTAGAGTCCTTTAACCAAGTAAGCAATGTCACTAGCCTGCTGTAGTTGTCAGAAAATGGAAATATATTAACAGTACTGCAGAGGATTGTAGAATTGTTTGTATACTGGAATTTCAGGTCTTAAGTATAGTTTTGTACTTCATTTGTGAAGATGGCAAATTTGGGGAGGGGTACGGGTTGAACTCTGTGGCATGCTTATGTTGGATTTGAAGGTAAAAGATAAACAGTTTTGCACGTGTACATTATGGGTCATGTTCTGCAGAAAGCTGATATACCATTGGATAAGTAATGTTCTGCAACCAAAGTTTCAGAGTTATTGGACAAAAAGCAGTGATCAATGACACTGAAGGCTTTTGAAAAGTCAAGGCACAGCAATGCTGTGCAATCTCCATTGCCATAGTGTGTTTGTACATGGTTAATTACGTCTGCTAGGACAGCTTGGATACTATGCCTAATGCAGAGCCACAATGATGTTTGATGACTTTGCTACCCTTAAAGTGAAGCATGATTTTAGCATATATCCAGAGAGCAGGAAATTTACTGCATAGAACACTTCTAGTGAGAATTACTGTTATTTGATAAGGAATAAGGTCAGTTAGGTGTCTAACCTAAGTTGGATGGAGATTGTCCATTGATGGTGATTCATGGCCTTTTAATTTTCAGAGCAGCTGTCTGGTGGTACCTGATAACAGTTGAAAAGCACATTTTGGTTTATTAGGAAGTTGGTTATTAGGGTTGCAATGCCCCTGGACAACATTTTTACATCAGTTGCACTAGTCCTTGTGTGTAGGAAGGGGAAATCAATCAATTCTAATGACAGACCATTCTCCAAATCAAGGTGGGGGAGGCAAAAACTACTGTTCCTACTACTTCCTGCTACCAGCTAGGGGTTTTGCTTGCTCTACTACATTCACAGCTGGATGCTGGTCAACAGACAGGTGGGTGTTGAAACATTTTCCCATCCATTCCTCTCCTTACTGTTGATCAGTGATTATCTCCTTCTCTGTATAAATGCCTTATGCCACTTGCTAGGTTACTAGAGATACTGGAGCTTGTTTCTCAAATTTGTATCCCACACCTCTCAACTCTATCTAAGCTCACAGAAAATAATAGGTTTGGGCTCAAAATAAGAGGGTTGCATGAACTTCCTAGTAACCCCTTTAAATCCTGATTTACCTTGCACTTTTGTTTAGATATGGCAGCATACTTGCTGATGACATCATGCAGCACCAGCATGCCCCATGGCATCACCAACGTACATCAGATGTGATGGCGTCAGAGCTCCTATGGCTTATAACTGCCTGAAGGCAGTGACTGAGATGACATACAGCAATGAGTGCACATTCTGATTGGTGTAAGTAAACAAAGTACTAAAGGAAGTATAAACAGAATCACCCAGAATGGTGTTCATGACATTGGGATGGTTGGTATTTGCAGATGATGACAGATGCCTTTGGACTGGGAGGACAGCAAGTCAAGAAAGAAGAAGGAATCCCAGGTTGAGAAGAGGCAGCTCAGAATCATCTACATCATAGTTGTGAGATGAAGATACTAACCCCACAGGGCAGCAGAATAAATTATTAGGATAGGATAATAGGCAAAAGAGCATAGCTTAATGTTGTGCATAATTATGTGTATGTAGTCATATCACTAAACTGCCACTGATTTTGCAAAATGAACCTGAATTTTGCTTCATATTTGTTCCCTTCCTGGTAAATCACTGGGGGTTACAATCAGTCAGTAATGCCAGACATTAGGGTTTCATACTTCAGGCAGTAATGCCAGCCATTAGAGTTTCATACTTTTTATTCATCAGGAAGAGCACGTCAATTAAATATCTGTTGCTCTATCAACATTTTAAATGAATCCATAGGTTATATCCACCAGATCAGTGCATTACTAAGCATGCCACAGAAGGAGTAATAGTTTAAAAAAATTGTCCCTGGTTAGCTTAGTGCTGTCTAATGTGTATGTAGTCATGCTGTCAGTCATATCATTCAGCTGTCCATAATTTTGCAGAATGTTTTTTATTCTTGCCTCAAATACAAGCCATTTCTGATAAATCACTGAGGATTACAGTCAGTCAAAAATTCCAGAAAGTAATGTTTTATACAAGATTATTCTAGTTATGTTTTGCATCATTGTGTCACGTTTGTTTTTTTAAACTTATATTTTTGAGTGATGGTATCCCACAATTCTATTAGGGTGAGAGGAGTTATACAATTCATCATCTTCTTTCGGCTGTTCCCATTAGGGGTCACCACAGCAGATCATCTGTTTCCATTTCTTCCTGTCCTCTGCATCTTGCTCTGTCACACCAACCACCTGCATGTCCTCTCTCACCACATCCATAAACCTTATCTTAGGCCCTCCTCTTTTCCTGTTACCCGGTAGCTTCATCCTTAACATCTTTTTCCCAATATACTCAGCATCCCTCCTCAGCACATGCCCAACCCAACGTAATCTTGCCTCTCTGGCTTTGTCTCCAAACCTTCCAACTTGGGCTGACTCTCTAATATACATATTCCTAATCCTGTCCACCCTCGTCACACCCAGTGCAAATCTTAACATCTTTAACTCTGCCACATCCAGCTCTAATTCCTTCCTTTTTGTCAGTGCCACTGTCTCCAACCCATATAACATAGCTGGCTTCACTACCCTCTTGCTGACCTTCCCTTTCACTCTTACTGGTACTCGTCTGTCACAAATCACTCCTGACACTCTTCTCCACCCACCCCATCCTGCCTGTATTCTCTTCTTCAACTCCCTTCCACACTCACCATTACTCTGAACTGTTGATCCCAAGTATTTAAACTCATCCACCTTCGCCACCTCTACTCCTTGCATCCTCACCATTCCTCTATCCTCCATCTCATTCACACACATATATTCTGTCTTAGTCCTCCTGACCTTCATTCCTCTTCTCTCTAAAGCATATCTCAATCTCTCCAGGGTCTACTCCACCTGTTCCCTACTCTCATTACAGATCACAATGTCATCTGCAAACATCATAGTCCACAGGGACTCCTGTCTGATCTCATCTGTCAACCTGTCCATCACCATTTCAAATAAGAAAGGGCTCAGAGCTAATCCTTGATGTAATCCCACCTCCACCTTAAATGCATCTGTCATGCCCACCGCTGACCTCACCGCTGTCATACTTCCCTCGTACATATCCTGTACCACTCTTACATACTTCTCTAACACTCCCGACTTCCTTATACAATACCACAATTCCTCTCTAGGCACCCTGTCATATGCTTTCTCTAAGTCTACAAAAACACAATACAACTCCTTCTGGCCTTCTCTATACTTCTCCATCAACACTCTCAGAGCAAACATCGCATCTGTAGTGCTCTTTCCCGGCATGAAACCATACTGCTGATCACTAATCATCATGTCCATTCTTAACCTACCTTCCACTACTCTTTCCCATAACTTCATGCTGTGACTGATCAATTTAATCCTTCTGTAGTTACTACAGCTCTGTACATCATCCTTATTCTTAAAAATCGGTACCAAAACACTTTTTCTCCATTCCTCAGGCATCCTCTCACTTTCCAAGATTTCATTAAACAATCTGGTTAAAACCTCCATTGCCATTTCACCTAAACACCTCCATGCTTCCACAGGTATGTTATCTGGGCCAACAGCCTTTCCATTCTTCATCCTCTTCATAGCTATACTTACTTCCTCCTTGCTAACCCATTGCACTTCATGATTCACTATCCCCACATCATCCAACCTTCTCTCCCTCTCATTCTCTTCATTCATGAACCCCTCCAATTAAATATACAAATTGTATACTAATTAATGTCTCGATTTCTGGCTTGATATACCTACTTTTTATGTGCCTCTGTCCAGATTTTGATATCTGCAGGTTGACTCGTATGCTTTAGCCTAAAGAAAAAAGATGTATGCCAGTCCAAGATCTAAAAATGTTAACCAAGCACCTCCATGTTCTTGTTACCACGATTGTTACACTGTAAGAGATCTTTCTACCTGTAACAACACACAACTGTAGAATTACATAATTTTTTTTTTCTTTTTATGTGACCATAACACAGGACTCGGTTATGGTTTGCCCTGCCTAACAGACATTCCTAATAGAGAACAATATCCTATTTTTTGGCAGTATATCTCCAAACTAGTATAAACTGCCTATGTGTGTGTGGTATTATCAAAAAATGAAAAACTAGGTAAAAACAAAAGCAGCCAGCAAACTGTAAACTCCAAATAATTTATTTGTGTAAGCGCTTTCGTACAAGCCCAATGCTCGAACTTTTTCTGAAGAAGTTCGAGCATTGGGCTTGTACGAAAGCGCTTACACAAATAAATTATTTGGAGTTTACGGTTTGCAGTTTGCTGGCTGTTTTTGTTTTTACCTATGTATGGTATTATAATTTATTCACAAACACATATTTTCTTTATTGGATGATTAGACTCACTCTACAGAAAATCTGGGGATCTACCATTAAGAGTGACTCAAACTTCTCAGATCATAGGGAAGTTAAAAATACAAGGAAGTATTTCAACCACATCACATTCAGTCACTGAAATGCCTAGGGAAAACAAAATGCCTGAGTTTTCTGCAGAGTTAAGGATCTAATTGAAATAATAAAAATATTTGATGTTGGGATCAGAGGGCAGTAAGACTGTTTCTGCATTTTCATTATTTTCATCTCTAAGTCAATAGATATAGGTTCATAGGTAAGTAGTAGGCTAACTGACTTTGCAGGCCATTATAGGCCTAGCCAATTTCCTTTTGGTGCTCAAACTGACCTATCCCATATGGTGTTAGATTCTCCTTATCCATCCCATGGTTAATAATTACATATTACCCCTAGTGAGAATAACTGGAATCATACCATATCTAATTTGGGGGGACCTGTGCATGGGATCAAACATTTAGGAGCTGCCTCTGTCTATTAGTAGTGCAGGGGGTAGTTCTGAGGTAAATGTTTTTGTTTCTCATCCATAGATTCAAATCATGCTTGAATATGGACAGGGAATAGCTTTGTTTTACATGGATAGGGTGTCTGTTCCAGAGCAGTGGTATCCTCTGTGAGATATACCTGTCCCGCCAAACCTTTCTGTGGATGTTGCAGAAGAGGTTTTAATCTGTATTTCTGATGACATTTAACTTGCTGGTGTACAATAACTCCATCAGTATTGAGTATGAGGATGCCTTATATGCTAGACACAGGTTGCATCTTAGCAGTCTCTAGGATACCGAGTATAGTGACAGGACTTTGATTTGGTTCATGTGGGAAATATTGTTTAGGCCTTGTATCGTTTTAGAAAGTTATCTCTGTGGGCACTCCAGTTCTTGCCTGTGTCTATACAGATACATGCCAAAGAGAGCATTATATTCAATTACTGGCCTAATGAGGGCTGCGTAAAGGGGGACAATGACATCCCTAGATCTAGAGACAATCCATTTGTTTATAAGCTGTGCAATACAAAAAGACTTTCTTACAACAATGGACACGTTGGTTGAAAGTTAGGTCACTCTTCAGATAGGTTCCCAAATTCAGAACAACTGTGTGAACTGTTAGGGGCATATTTTCATTGTGGTGGGTAGATGACTTCCTGAAGGATGCAGTAATACATTTTTGGCATATAGTTTTAGGCACCAGTTATTTATTTGGAACAAATCTTCCTGCAGGATGGCTAAATCATTTGGAGATTCTATGACTGCTCCTAGCTTGCAGTCATCTGTAAACTTAATCAGCCAATGCTCTTTGGTATTGGATTTTACTTCAGAGAAGTACATTCCAATCAGAAGAGGTCCCAGAACAGAACCCTGGGGACTCCATCAATGACTGGTCTCTTTGTAGAGGTAGCTTCTCCTGTTTTGATTTTCTACATCCTATTTGGCAATCTAGCTGAGTGACACAGGGGTTTATTCCCATTTTATTTAGCATTTCTACTATGCCTTAGTGGAGGATTGTGTCAAAAGCTTTGCTGGGTTGAAGTATGTGGTGGATACCATTTTACCTTCATGGATGGTTTTGGTGACCTTTCCAGAAACTTAATCCCATTGAGTAAGGATGACCTGTCCTTGACGAATCCAAGCTGAGATGGGTCCAGAGTTTGGAAGTTCAACGTGTCCTTAATGAGTAATTCCATGATCAGCCTTTCTGTGGCATTGCATTTGAGGCTGGTCAGATTTATGTGCCTGTAATTGCCTGGGTCTGTGGAAGGTCCTCCTTATATAGGGGAATGATGGTAGCTGTTCTTCATTCACTTGCTACAAACCTATGTTGAGGTTGAGAAGTGTTATTAGGAAGATGGCTAAACCATGCTTCATGCTCTTTCAGATGCATGCAGGGATATTGGCAAGGGATCCGTACAGATCCCTGACGGCACTTTCTGCCAAAGCAGAAATCACCGAACATACATAACCGAATGTGCTGTTCACCAAAGCAGCACTTTCAGTTATGTACGCTGGTTGTGCCAGTCACACTATGGTGCGGTTAAGGGAGAATTCCCTTTTCCCCACTGTAGTGTGACCTCGGAGTGAGAATATAAAAGTGGGGGTGTGTGGGAGGCATAGCTCCTCACATTGGGGTGCAGGGGTCTTACCACCCAGCATAAAAGAAGATTTAGTGTTTTTTTTTTTTTGAATGGACTTTAATGAAAGCACTTTTTCGGTGAAAGCGCTTTCATTAAACTGTGTTCGGGTATTGTGGATTCAGACTAATGGACTTTCGTTCAATAGTCCTAGATCCATTGGCAAGACACATCAATGCAATATTTTTAGCTTTGGGTAGCAATTTTAGGACTTGATCTTGTGTGATACCTGGAAGTGAGAAAGTTTTGGGTATATCCTGAGGGACATACTGAGGGGAGAGAGGGGTAAAGTTAATGCTAAATTTATTAGCCAATAGTTTGGCTATATCTTTAGCCTCAGTGTAGGTAACATAGTTCACAATCAGCTTAGCACATCATTGCTTTGTGCTTTTGAGATTATGAATATATACTAAAAAAGAGTCAGTGATTGTCTTTGACTTGGGTAGCTATTGAAACCTCAAACTTGGCTTTGGTGGATTTTAGTAAGCTGCTGAGTTGCCTATCTATTTCAGTGGTGAGGTCTCTATAATCCTGGGAGTTAGTCTTCTTACTTTTCAAAAATTCCCATCCTTTTATTTTAAAGCTTGTTGATATTATTTTTTATTATGTGGGTTAGTTTCTGGGGATTGCCCTGTGCCTGTTCCTATAGTATACAGCTGCATCTATGCATCTGTTTACATACTGATATTATGTAGTTGTGTACATTTCTGCATATTCAATATAGTTAACTGGATTTGGTGGGAATGTGAAGCTTGCCAATGTATCACTTAGGGGAAGGTGGTGTGTGTGTGCGTGTGTGTGTGTGTGTGTGTGTGTGTGTGTGTGTGTGTGTGTGTGTGTGTGTGTGTGTGTGTGTGTGTGTGTGTGTGTGTGTGTGTGTGTGTGTGTGTGTGTGTGTGTGTGTGTGTGTGTGTGTGTGTGTGTGTGTTCATAATTTTGGTAACTATAATGCCTCACTAGTAAATAATTGCCTTTTCTAATTTTCAGTATCAGGTTACAGAAAAGGTGGACAGAGCTGTACCTTCGCATTACTTGAATCAACCTATATGCCCCCTAGGGTACTTAATGCCATAAAGCAGACAATATGGGCAGAGTCTGTGATTGTAAGAGCACTAGAAGTATCTGGGGATTGGCAGAAAGAGTTAGGGATTGGCATAATGGTTGAGGTGTTTCCATCAGAGATACAAGTTAAAGGGTTTGGTTCTTACCTTTGAGAGAAATTGGTTAGGCTTAAAATGATGACCCAGAAGGGCAGCCAGCTTAGTACTTATCTATGAACAGGAGCAGTGCCTTCTAACTTTCAAAGATATATCTCTGCAAATGCATATATTCTAGTCTGGATAAGAATGAAAGAAATGGAACTCAGAGCAAATAAACAGCAGCTAGTTTGGCAAGAAAAAGTTATTACATTTCTATAAACCGAGAAGTTTTTCGAGCGATAAGATGTTTTTTCTAAGGATTTATAAGACACACAAATGTGAGAATAGGCAGGCTGGATCTATAAGTCATGATAGCTTAGAAAGATCACATGAGGCCTGCATGAGGATTGAATCTGTGCATGTGGAAAAAGTTGAGCCCTCACTCAGTCACAGATAGAATTTGTGATATCAGTACAGCTTGTCAGTGGTGTTCACCTCACTGTATGCTCCCTCAAGTAGAGAAAGGCCAGGTAGTAATTGAGAAGTCCTGTCTACTACATAGTCCAGTGTTTACAGTAAGACAGGCAGATAACTAATGGGCAGGAAACATGGGCTGTGGATTACAGGATGCTGACCTTCTTGCTCATTCAGGTTACAAAATTACTTAGAGTGGATTACCTACCTTGTTTATGGAACGCCTGTCCATAGGTTCATAGGTATGTTGCCCAAAAGACCACTGCAAACTAAACCAGCTAAGCCCAAGAAAATCTGGATGAGTTAAGCTCTGATCAAGCATCGCCATGCCTCATTCAACAAAGATGAATTTACAACTGCCCAATCCAATTGTCCAGAGCAGTTTTGAATGCAACTCTGCTGCACTGCTTGATGGGTACAGAAAGGGTATTTTATAACTAGAGGATTTTTGGGATTGGGACTCTATCTTGACAGCATGGTCTGTTCATGTATTGGTAAATGTTTAGGTTTTTAGTGAGGGTGCTTGTGGTACAATTTGTTTTGCATAGATGTAAAAGACTGAGCAATGTGCTTGAATGGCCGGGAAAGTAACTGCTTGTTTGATTTGCAGTAACATTTGTCCTCTGACAACTTTTTATTATTACCAAGCTGAAGTTTCTGTCAAAGATGACATCAAGTATCATCATTGCTTCTCTTGATTATGCAGTGTTTCTTTACATGCTTTATTGATATACAGTGTGCATAGCCACTACTCCTGTTGCTCTAATGCTGGTTTAGCTTGGTTTCTCTAGACACAGAACCTTGAGTTCCATGCTATTGTCTGGGTAATATACAGAACAAGCCACTGAGAAATGGTATCCCAAATATCAGTATATCTTGGAATAGAAGGTAATTTGATAGCTAAATACAGAGTGTCAGGATGGAGTAACTTTTTCAAGTCATGAGAATTTTTCACTGGAGTAGGTAACAAGATGTAGAGATTTCTCATTTTGGATATGTATTTGTAAAAGTTAGGCTTTGCAGCTCACATGACATCATGGAAGCTCTGTTAATATCACTCAGGCCTTATAATATCTAGCAAATGAGGTCAAACCAAGGATTGGTGGATTTCTACCAAATGAATCTGCCAAAACTCTTGATGGTTTTACATGATGAATTTATTGGTGGAAGGCTGGAGATGTCTGAGTGAGCTGTCTTGGCAACTGAACAGAATGCCATGTCAGATGAAGTGTTTCCCACAATGATCTTTCCTTGTCTATTAGATTAGCATGTGGTGATTTACTTTATGAAGCAGGTGACACACTATTTCATAATTATCCAGACTGATCTGAGAGGGCCATCACACTGGCTACAGGGTAACTGTTGATACATTTATATAATTATGGCCAGACAGTAAGACAAACTCTTAGTCTGATCTTGGGAGTAAAGAACGTTAATTTGTTTATATAGAATATGATTAATACTGACAATAGATCCAAGTTTAGTACAGAAAGAAAGAGTTTGTAATGGTAGCAGCATAACTGTTGTATTAGTTATTTTCTCATATAACAGTGAAATCAAGAAGATTAAACAACATGTGAGAGCAGGAAAAAGTGGGAGATAGAAAAGATGAACTGGGATAAGAAATGACACTTGCTGGCTAACAAAGAGGTTAAGAGATAATTTGCAACAGCAAAAAACAAGTAATCAGAGGCATTCCCTGCTTCTGAAAAGTGACTCAGGAAATAGCACAAAGTAACTTGATTGGTTTACAAGTCAAGGACACAAAGATAATGCTGATTGTTATCAGATACCATTCAAAAGGAATGCCAGCAATAACCTGCTTACTAGTTCACAGGACATCAGAAGCAGATAGATGATGTACTTACAACAGTTTCTGAATGAAGAAAGCTCCAGAAAAGCTGTACTTCCCCAGGCACAGTCCATGACAGAAAAAGAAGATGATGATGATGACGAAGGAGAAGTAGTGCCTACCACAGCAGTATGGAAAATTAAGTCATGTAAGACAGCAGACTCTGATGAGATCATGACAAATGTCAGAAAGATGTTGAGTGAGTTAGTAGAGAAGGTACTCATAAAATATGGTGAGGAAGGTATATTCCATACGTACCAGTGCACAAGAACAAAGGGGCATTCACAATTGTGGTCAGTACATAATGGTGAGTTCTGTATGGTGACTTTCACCTTGATAGAGCTTTTCTCTATGACACTTATATACTAGTTATCTGATTTAATCCACTATGATGGATATACACACCTTTAACCGAGGAACAGTCCTTTGATCATTGGAGAAAATTGTAATGTCTGATTCACTGAAACTGTTTTTCAGCAGAGTCAGTTCATGGGAATGAGACTCACTGAAACTGCAATTGGCCAACTGTCACATTCCCCCATCACAGGATTGTATGACAGTGCAATTGCTTAATTATTGCTTTAATCATTATACATTTCCTGTTATAACAACTCTCCCTCTAATCATACAGCTCTGATGTATGCCAGAATTATCCATTACCAATATCTAATTATTTCATTTTAACACTGTAACAGTTTTTCTTGCTGCTATCTGCAATGTTTAATACCACTACAGTACATTTTGTGTAGGGTTTGTTAACATTATTTGTAGTGCATGCCTTTTCAATTAAATGTACATTTTTTGTGCAGAATCACTACTATAATATTCATTAGTATTTACATCAAATTTTAAACTTGTTTAATGGTATACTCAGATGAATGTGAAATGTTCACCTATAATTATTTTTTTTTTTTATGAAATATTTCTAACACTTCTATTGTATTGTTAATTTACCAAGTTTTTCTCAACAGGTTTATGCTGTTAACGGGCGTTACCCAATTGAGCCAGTTCAGTTAATACACACATATTTGATATATACATATATATATATATATATATATATATATATATATATATATATATATATATATATGTGTGTGTGTGTGTGTGTGTGTGTGTGTGTGTGCATGTGTGTGTATGTAAACTTAGACTCCCTGATTGTCTCTTCCCTGGAACAACATTAAAACAAACATTTTTTTAGGTGGCAAACTCTCCCTGCACCCCATGTTGGGAAATGCACCTCCCACAGCTCTGCTAACATAAACATACCATACCTTGAGTTCACACAAAATCAGAGGAAAGGGAGAAAATCCCCTTTATCTGGAGCTGGTGCTCATCCATTTTACAATAACACAGGTCTCCTGCACATTCTTTTCAAAATGCATCTGGTTCAATCAGTTTACCCATTCAGTAAGAATGACATTCAGCCATGTGTGGTGTTTCCACATGCGCAAGAGCACACACACACACACACACGTGTGTGTGTGTGTGTGTGTGTGTGTGTGTGTGTGTGTGTGTGTGTGTGTGTATGTGTGTATATATATATATATATATATATATATATATATATATATGTAGATATAGATAGATATATCACTGTCCCATTACATCGGTATGCACTACATGTACCACGAATAGTCAAAATTCAATAAATCGACACATAAGTATCTTGCTATGCAAATCTCATTAAAGTGACAAATTGGTATGTATATACTGAGCACTAATCTCAGGGCGTGCAAAATTAAAATAATAATCAAAAAACACTGTTTTTTTGCTGGGGGGGGGCAAGCCTCCCTGCAACCCTATGTGGGGATCGCCAACTAATTATATTTACAAATTCCAAGATCACAAAATGTTGGAGAAAAGACAAAATCCCATTCCTGACTGTTTAGTTATCCCACAATGGAAATTCTTGCATCCTGTAATGAACTGGCACTTCAATAAAAAAGCTTCCTTCTGAGCTTCTAACATTTTCTATATGAATAAATTGATGCATGTCTGCAGAGTATTTGATATCATAAATATTTAAGAATTACAAGCTGGTGACACTGAGGTTACAGCTCAGAAAATAAGCTTCTTGCAAATTATTTTGGTCATTTTACATATATAGTAAATGATCATGTATGTGAAATAGTCTGAATTTGTGTTTGAGACAGGTGCACAGGAATTTGGTGTTCCAGGTCACTGGTAGTAAAGGTATGAGATCACATTTCCTGCAGTACTGAATAGCTGCTGGTTTGCATTGTAAAAATCACTTCCCACATTAAAATGTGCTTACTCTCCATATATGACATTTATCTCCATGCGTGCTAGGTTATGATATGCTTGATCTTAAATGAGCAATTCTAGAAACACATTCTGAAAAAGGTCTGTTCGGTTTTCTACTTAATTTGCAAACTATTACATACCTGACCTATGCCCTTATGCATATCCACAGACTTAGATTGTGTTAAATGTCTATACATTTTATGTTTTAACTTGTATTCATTTTTATAATGGTTAGTCTTCTCAACAAGTACATTCAAACATACATCACACACACACACACACACACACACACACACACACACACACACACACACACACACACACACACGTGCACACAGTTTTTTTAGAAATTTAGTATCTCTGATTTCTTACATATATTTTGAGGTGCTATTTGTCTGGAAAAGGACCTAGAACTGTTTCAGCAGTCAGTGTAATGATGCAACATTTTAGTACATGCTAGTGTGTGGGACTGTAGTACCTCTTATACCACTCTTAAAATACTCCTAGGAAAATCATTTGTATGTGTAGCTTTGGCTCTACCTCAGCATGCAGTAAGTAATAAGTACACTCATTTACCATTTTGTACCACTTAAAGAGGTTTGTAGAAAAGAAGAGCACTTTAATTCTCTTGGATAATTCATGCTCTGGGGACCTTTTATATGTTCTGTACTAAGAGGATCATTGAGTAACTGCACTTATGAAGGAGGGTTTGCCTTTTTTCCCTTATAACTGGTGTTAACATTGCTTCTTTTTGCCTTTATTTTAATATGCTATGCCTTCCTTGTTGTGGGTGTCTTCAAATTAAATAAATACATTGATTAAATGAATGAATTAATTAATAATTATTAATTAAATAAATTAAATAGTTTTAGCAGTTAGAACTAAAGAGCTATTTTTAGTTTGATTTTTCTCTTTTTTTCTCTCTCTCCTTTTACTTTTTTCTTTTGCTTCAAGTTTCTGTCATTCTTGCTGTCCTAGGTTTTCACATTTTCATGAGACTAAATTCATCTGACCTTCCTTATTAGCCTTAATCTGCTTTTTCAATCTGCATATTTTTTCAGTTAAAAAAAAAAGATAGCAACACTAAACCCACATATGCAGAGGCCCTTAACATTAACCTGCCTTAGCAACAAGGACCTCCAAAGCTGAAACGCAAACAAACACCAGTCACAACCAAAGTGACACATAGCTCACAACACCAGTGTGCCACCCAACAACAGCCCCTAAGGCAAGACAATGTAGCTAAAACTTTAGTCATAGGTGACTCTATAGTCAGGCAAACGGATGTCCCAGTCACCAGGCTGAACAAGGAGAAAATTACAGTCAGCTGCCTGTCGGGTGCCAGGATCCACCACATAACGCATGCACTCTAGTCACTCCACAACAAGTACAAATACGACTCTGTCGTTGTCCATGTTGGAGTGAATGACTTGAGACGTACCTCCACCTCAAGCAACTCATAGCCCTTCAAAACCCACACCATCAACACCCACACATAGCAACACTAAACCCACATATGCGGAGGTCCTTAATATTAACCTGCCCAAGCAACAAGGACCTCAGACGCTGAAATGCAAACAAACACCAGTCACAACCAAAGTGACACATAGCTCACAACACCAGTGTGCCACCCAACAACGGCCCCTAAGGCAAAACAATGTACCTAAAACTTTAGTCATAGGTCACTCTATAGTCAGGCACACTGATGTCCCACTCACCAGGCTGAACAAGGAGAAAATTACAGTCAGCTGCCTGTCAGGTGCCAGGATCCACCACATAATGCATGCACTCAAGTCACTCCACAACAAGTACAAATATGACTCTGTCAATGCCCATGCTGGAGTGAATGACTTGAGACTTACCTCCCTGGACTACATGAAAAGAGACATGGAAGAGCTCTCAGATCATGTGGCCCAGGCAGGTATGACCCTAGCCCTGAGTAGCATCCTGCCTTTGCCCAGAATGATACCACAGTATAATGACAAAATGACTGACTTCAACAATTGGCTAAGCTTCTGGTGTCATTCAAAGGGGATCCAGTATCTATCTGCATAGGAAGATATGATCGACAAACCACGATGCTTTGCCAGAGATGGTCTGCACCTGTCACCCCTGGGATTCAGGTTACTGGCTAAAGCTCTTGCCACCCCTATAGTGCCTTTTTTAGGCAAGGTTCAAAGGACAAAACCACCACCATAACAGATACAAGCCTGCAAAATCTGAAGGTAATGCTACTCAATGCTAGGAGTCTAAACCTCAAAATGCACTCTCTCGAGGCACTCCTAAAAATGGAGAACATCTATATCTCTGCAGTAACTGAGACTTGGTTCAAATCTCCAGAGAGCACCCCTTTAATACCAGGCTACAACTCTTACCACACTTTTCGGCCACAAAACCAAGACCGAAACACTAAAGGTGGAGGAGTGTCCATATTCACCAAGGATATTCACACCTCCAGGCTAGTTGCCCAACACAATGCATCTGAAATTCTCCAGGTGCAACTAACACTAGGTAAGACTGCAATCCAAATTGTAGCTTGCTACAGATTCCTCACCATGCCCCAAGATTCTCACTACACCTTTCTATACATACTGGAAAATATTAAGATACAACCAAACACCCTAATACTGGGTGATTTCAACTACCCTGCCATTAACTGGGAAAACTACTCGGGTACCAACTCCTTTTCCCAATGGTTCTTGGAATTCATAAATTCCAATGCCCTGGATCAACTAATCCATGGTCCCATCAGGGGCTCCAATATCTTAGACCTGGTCATTACCAACATGGGAGATAGATGCTCCACACCAGTGGTTACCCCATCATTGGTCAGGTCTAACCATAAGCAAATCATTGTTGACATCCACATCCCACCCCCACCCCCAAGTAAGGAAACCTCCTTAAAAAACTTCTCCAAAGCCAACTTCATGGTACTGAAGTCAGAGGTGACAAACTTCATGACACCCATGCAGACGGGATCTGAAAGTTCGACTGCAGAATCCTACACTAAGGCACTGTATGGGCACATCCACTCGTGCATGAATTGTGCCATCCCAAACAGAACCAAGATGCTCTCCTACAAAAAAAGGAAGCCAATCTGGTGGTTTCCTGCTGTAAACAAACTATACAACAGAATGAAGAAACTGTTGCAGAAAAGAAGAAAATCCCAGGATGCAAAAAGCTCCCTCACCAGCCTCAGTAAGAAGCTGAGATCCCTCATAAAATCCTCAAAAGCTAGTTATGAAAAGAAAATTGCCAAAGATTCCAAAGATAACCACAAGGCATTCTATAATTATGTCAAGAATCTAAATGGCAATGCTCAGATCTGCTCTAAGCTTCAACAGAATGGCATTAAATATACTGATCCAAAGGATATTGCCAATATCCTGGCAGATCGATTTAGTGCCAACTTCACCCCCTATCTCACCCCCTAAAGGGCCCATCTCAATACCAAAAGATTGCCAAATTCTGGTAATCATGGCCACACAGGTAGAAATCACACTCTCCAAAGCTAAGAATATAGCATCCATGGGACCGGATGACATCCCAGGCTGTGTACTACATGAACTACAAAATGAACTGGCACCTCACCTAAGTGTCATGTTTAATCATAGCCTCACCTCAGGCTTTGTGCCCACTGAGTGGTGCACAGCTACAGTTATCCCACTCCACACGGGGGGATCCACCTTGGATCCCGGGAACTACCATCCCATCAGTCTGATGAGCCTGATCTGCAAGGGCATGGAGCGCATTATCATGAGACTTATAAACAAAGACATTGGCAACCTTCAAACACTGGACCCCACCCAGTTTGGGTTTGTGAAGGGCCGATCTTGTCTCCTGAACCTGATTGACTTTTTTGAATTAGTCTCCAGAGCTGTGGATGAGGGTAAGGGGGTCCACACAGCCTATATGGACCCCATCAAGGCCTTTGACACCATCCCCACTCTGGAATCATAGATAAATTTACTAAGCTGGGCATAAATCCCTACGTCACTCGATGGGTTGCCAACTGGCTTACTGACAGAACCCAGACTGTAAAAGTAGCCGACTCCAAATCCAGCTCCAGACAAGTGACAAGTGGAGTACCTCAGGGTTCAGTCCTGGGACCATTCTTGTTTGGCATCTACTTCTCTGAAGTACAGGCCAACACTAAAGGACTCTGGCTAACAAAGTTCGCCGATGACTGCAAACTGGGAGCCATTATTGAATCTCCAAATGATGTGGATATTCTACAAAAGGGCCTTACAGAAACAGATGACTGGTGCCAGAGCCATGGGTACAAGCTTAATGCCAAGAAATGTATATTTATCCCCTTTGGAAAAAAACATGTACCCATGAATTACCACATAGGTGGCAGTACACTAAACATCAAAAGAGTGATGAGAGACTTAGGGACACAGGTGGACAGTGGTCTCACTTTCGATAACCACATTGCCACAACAGTCAGGAAATCCTTCTATGTGGCACACCTCATCACTAAGGGCTTTTCATCCAGAAAAAAGGAGGTCATTGTCCCACTGTACTCATCCCTCATTAGACCCATTATAGAGTATAATGCCTCATTTGGTATGTACCTCACAAGACTTCTGCAACAGCTGGAAAGGCCATAGAAATACCTCACTAAAAGAATCACAGGCCTAAAGCAAATGCCATATGCTGACCATATAAAAAAACTCCAGCTATACTCTGTGGCATATCGTCTACTCAGAGGCGATCTCTGCTTAACATACAAGGTCATGTCAAACCCTGAGCTGTTGGACATGCTCCACTTAAAGAAATCCCAGTCCCTCAGAGCCACACGATCCAGGGATCTAAACCTTGTCATCACAATGAACAAAACATGCTGGAGGGATAGGTTCATGACCCAGAGACTACTCATACTCTGGAATAGACTGCCCATACATGTCAAGCAGAGCACCTCCTTGGCCCTCTTCAAAAGGAACCTTGATGATTGGATGGGAGAAAGTAAATTCACCCCAGGGATCATGTCAGTCACCCTGCTAGATAGGGGTCCAGAGAAGTAAATATTGTGGGAAGAAATATCCAGGGAATTGTTATGGCTAGGCTTGTATAGGCCCTAAGGCCGATAGCCTAGTACCAGCCTATGTACCTATGAACCATCTCATTTTAGTAACTTTGCTAAATTTCATAAAATAGCCATGATTGCCATCATCATGGTAGGACTTAAGGAAAGGCTTTAGGAACTTATATGTAGTATAAGCAGCACACTTACTCATTAATTTTATTTGTGAACTTAGTTGGCATCATGGTTAGGGTGTTTACCTTACAGACACAAGGTGTAGGATTTGATTTTCACGTGTGGTAACTGGCTCGTAAAGGCAGTTAGCTTATTGTTAATCTATGAACCTATTATAAGTATGACTGCAAAATTCACCTTTAATGACTAATTTCTTACAGTATGAAAAACTAGTATATCTTTATTAGGGCAAGTAGATCAAATAAACTGCCAAACTACTTGTAATTAGGAAAAGCTGTCAAACAGGGAATAGTTTGGGACTACAAAGAAATGAAGTAGCATAAGGCAACATTGCCACTGAGCATGAAGAATTATGCCTGTATTTAAGTCAGGCTGGGTTATGACTGAAATTCTGAAATAGAAGCACATATAATATGAACATTACTCCAAGACTACTCCTATGGAAAAAACGTCATAGCAGCAATGTACCATAGATTTTAATCTCATAGATAAGTACTAGGCGAACTGCCCTTGCAGGCGTTTTTTATGCCTTGCTAATTTTTGTTTTAAAGCTGAAAATCAAACCCTGTACCTTGTGTCTGTGAGATTAACACCTTAACCATTATGCCAACCCAACTATAATAATAACAATACACATTTGTTAACCAGGTGGACCCACTGGACATGCAGTCCTTTTTCTGGGACAACCATGGAACAATGTCTGATTAAATGACTTGTTTAAGTTTACACAGTAGATAAATGAGGGTTAAGAGACTCAAACCTGCTACCACTGGAATTCCTGCTCATGGCCTTAACTGTCTGCACCACCAGCCATAAACATAACTGCCAAAAAGCATCAAGACTAAATGAAAAATCAGTAATGTGATTCAGCATATGCACAGTTAAGAGTGGCAGATAGGGCTTGGTGAGGTTAAGTGAAAAGCCCACAAAATCAAAGTATTTTGTACATATGGTCCCACATAATGGCATGTAAAATTAAAGAGCAAGTTCAGAGATAATCAGTAATATGTGCTCCTACTGTGTATAGACACTCCAGAGTTATTCACATGTCAGCACATACACTCCTATAATCTAACAGAGGAAGAAAAACATGTGGCATGGATACTGAAATATTCAACATGCAGTAACAGGTATCCACAGTGTAAACTGGACCAAGCAGGATGGTGGCAGTTTTGATAACACTGACATTTCCAAAGTGGCAGGGAATACAAAATGAATTCAATAACCAGGTCAGGCACCAGCCACTAACTGCAGGGGAAAATGGATGACAGGTGACACATTTTGCAAACATAAACTCACCAAAGAGCATATGCATAGCATAAAACTCATCATCAAATACTGAATTAAAATTTAAAAGTAGAATTGTCATGTACAAATAGTGTAATGTTCAGGATTGCACCACAATGAGATATTCCAAAGTGTAACAATAAAAGTAAAAGTTACAAACGATGTGCTTGTACAAAGACCATGGTAATAAACAGTAGTATTATCCTGAAATCCAGACAGCAGGATATTTAAAATTTGACCCATTTGACATATGAGCACTGCAAAGAATATTGGATAACTGCAAGAGTTCCAGCTAGCACAACAGCAAAGTCAAGGCAGGAAAGAGCATGGCTTCAGCATACAGCAGACCAGTCCACATGTCAATGATCTCTAGAGAGTATGCCAGCTGTGATGTCCATCTATTCCACAATGCCACATTGGAAGACTCAAGTCCAAATAGTCCAGCACAATACAATACCAGTATATGTATACAATATACATACATGAAGCAAATAAATTAACAAAATAATGCACTGAGGTTGAGCTCCATGTACAGAATACACAACATGCAGCTATGTACAAGATCAGACTTTACAGAAGAGGACAGTGTCCATGTTTTGGTGAAAGATGATTGTAAGACAGCAAAACATTCCCTTTCCCACCATAATAAAATTCACTGGCATCATTAATAGTGACACTGAATAACAGATTGAGCATGAATTCTTCAGGCAACAAATAGTCACAGAAATTGTACACATTGTGGACTGTTGGCTTAATGGTTACACTGCTGGAAAATGTAGTTTAGTGCATGCAAAGAGTGTTCAAGCATTTGACCAAAAGCAAGGAGCACGAATGAAGGACTGATGTTCCTAGAATTCAGTCTGAGATTTTTGAACAGGACTCACAGCTTGGATTTATGCCAGATTAATCATCACTGTCTGTGCAGGTTACCACTAAAACTGCAGTTTGTTTACCACTATGTACAGTGTACTATGCCCAAGGTGCAACATTTGGCAGTGAGGTCAATGGCATGGTTACTGTCTCTCACCACACACTTTTTTATGCACGCGTACTTTTGTCTAAATACTGTGCACTTATGGTAACAGTGGTGTTATAAGCTTGAGGCCTAAATCCACTATGTATCATAATAATAGACATGAGAGGTTATACTCCAGACCTTCATGCATTGTTGAACAGAACTGAGCTCGCTGCAAAGCAAATGCAGTCTGTGCATCAAAACACGAGTACAAAAGCTGCAAAATGTATAAATTCATCTGTCTATGTTATTACTGTCAAAGATGTAGCTGTCAACGCTGTACCAAGTATCTGTGAAGGTTCAAGGTATATGTATTTGTATTGGCAGTATTGTAGGATATGCACACACTTTAATATGTATCATTTGAATGGCATACCACAGCACAGGAACATTGATAAAGTTGTACAGGAGACCTGCAATGTACAGAAAAATAGGCATGCAGTGCTGGCATGCCTAAGTTAATTCTTTTTGCACAACATGTGCTAATATTTACTATTATCACTATAGATAATAAATGTCAGGACAATACCTATGGTCTACTGACAATGACACTCAGTGCTCATAAAAGTATTACTGTGGTGCATCTCACGCAAGTGTAGTGTTTGCTTACAGTGCATGACTGCCATGCAATCCAAATCTGATCATGTACCATGATACAGTGTTAAATGGGCTTTGAATATAATGACAGTGGTGGTGCCTGATGCAGATATATGTTCCAAAATACATCACAGACTCCTACTTTAACCCAATCAATGGCACAACATGATGAATCTTATACAAGAAGAGGTGAAATTGATATAGGAGAAGGTAACATAAAGGAGGGAGGGAGGAACATTAAGCCATCAAGAAAGCAGAAAAAACACAAGCAAGACCTGTCTTGTGAAAAAAGAATGCTGATATAAAGGTTACATCTGTAGGACTGAATTTTTGTTGTAAGTAAAAGACCAAATTTTGTATATACATATGAACTTGAGTGAATTCTAGAGTAGGTAAAGATGCCACGGTATAGGTTGGGTGTAAGATATCAGACAGACATGAGGTAATGGGATGACCAGAAAACACACAAGCATGCCAAAAGGCGCAAAGAGTACAGAGCAATTTTTCATAAGTTAAGAGCAGATGATGGGAATCGATATGTACAAACAAAGCGTACACCCATAGAGATATGGAGATGGTGGTCATGAACAGGGAATGGAAAATGGATATAAACTGACTTATGCTAAGGCAGAGTGCAGAAACAACAGCAGGGTACAGTGACCCAGAGGTACTGCTGGCAGCTTTCTCGGATGGTTCACCTGGTTAGTAATCATCCTGTTGTACACATCACTGATTATAATACAGTACATCACTGGCAAGCAGCATTATTCAGGACAGTTTTCTCAGCATCACTGGTACCATATGTGCGCAGTACACCTGCTAGTCTCCTGGTCATTCCACCACACCACCAAGATTCCTGCCTTTTATTCCTGTTGACTATGAAAGTGTACATGGCACAGGCTGTGCAACACCAGGCTTCTGTGGCTTCTCTTGTATGTATGGAATTAACAGCATGTGAAAGGACACATGGCAGGAAAGTGCACATGTAGCTAACAGTTTCCCAGTTGTAGGTATTATGTGCTAACATTACACTATATAACAGCAGCCTTGACCCTAATACAGTACTTCAGATTTCCAGTGATTTCTTCATATATGCATTTGCCTACACCTAATCACTGTACATATCCACATCCCTGATGTGATGAAAAACCATAGATGCATGTGTAACTAATCTGATGTCTGTATGTAAATCTGCTGCACAGCTTAAACTATTGCTTGTTAATGTATATAATACTGTATTATGGTTCATATTTTTGTTTGTTACTTTTCTCTATCACATTTTCTCTCCCTCTCTCTCTCTCTCTCTCTCTCTATATATATATATATATATATATATATGTTGACTGTTCTCTCAGAACTTAAAGTAAATAACTCTGTACTCCTCCTATGGTTCAAAGACTATTTTTCTAGCTGACAGCAGGCCGTCAAGTGGCAGAACAGTCTATCACCTCTTCTCCCCATCACCCTGGGGGTGCCACAAGGATCTGTACTCGGTCCCTTGCTCTTCACAATATTCACAAACAACCTCCATGAATCTACTCTTCATGCTAGATTAGTACAATACTCCGATGACTCTACCCTTATCTGCTCCTCTCCCTCTCTCCAGCTTCGACAGAAAATAACCCAAGAATCCTTCACAGCAATTGAATCTTGGCTAGCAGATTCCCAATTAATACTCAACCCAAAAAAACACAGCTCATGCTCTTTCATCCCTCCAAAGCTTTAGATCCCACTCCCCCTTTCAAAATGATCACCTCTGACAACACCCATATCACACCAGTTACACACATCAAACTGTTAGGTGTTATTATCGACCAAAACATGAAATTTGATAAACATGTAGCACAAACCATAAATTAGGTACACAAAAACCTAGGCACACTCTACAGATGTAAGAACTACCTGAGCTCCAGCAGTAAAACTACTATAGCAAGAACCCACTTAGTGTCCACATTATTATCTGTCTCTCCCATCTTAGTTAACCTAAATAAAATGGAACTAAATAAGCTATCAACTTGCTACAACAAGATAGCTAAATTCACTACTGACTCTTCCTATAGATCCCACCATTGCCTAGCCCTTCACAAACTCTCCTGGATGTAATTACCTAACCTACTTGCCCTTAACCAACTCACCTTAGCTCATCAGCTTCTCTACTACCCTGATAAAACCCCAGCCCCTTACGGCCTAATCAACCATTACACCAACAGCCATCAGCTAAGATCCACCAATAAGGGTCTGGTAGAAGTATCCAAAAGCAAATCTAACTCAAGTGACTCCCTATATTCCTGTACAATTGCAAAAATGTAGAACACCCTCCCACATGAAGTTAGGACACAGACAGACAAACATAGTTTTAAAAACCAGCTAAAATCCTACCTCACCAAGTCCTGGATATGTACATATTCCAACCTAGGCTAACTCTTTTATGATCCACCTAGTCTCTTTAATCCCTATGTATCTATTATAAAGTCTTCCTAGATCTGCAAAACCCCAAATAATACCTTGTAATACAACTTCCTTCATTCTTAAGGAATTATGTAAAAGTAATTTCAGTTTAGCTTGCTACTATGTTTTCCAATGTGGTGATATTACGTTTAAAAAGACTGTGAGACTGGTACATTGTTAAGTTTAACAAGGTTGTGTATTTTTTCTTATCTCTCCACTGTATTACTAATACTCCTATGGAAACCTTTGTCAGATTGTTAGCCTGTTTTCTAAACTGTTGTATGGCTTCTTTGGACTAACATTTTGTATGTTAGTCCAAAGAAGACATACAAAATGTTAGTCCAAAGAAGGCATGCAACAGTTTAGAAAACAGGCTAACAATTTGGGCTAACATTTTGTATGTTTAAACTTTTGACTGTAATTGTATGGAACTTATCTCCCCAGGCCTCTGCTGAAAACAGGCAACCCTGCCCAATCTGACTTACCCGGTAAACAAATGTAAAATATATATAGTGTGTTCGGTGATAGTGGATTCGGACTGTTGAACTTTCGTTCAACAGTCCTAGATCCATACATATACATATCTTATGTCATACTTCACTTAGTGTAATTCAGTGCAACTTTTGTCATGTATGTATAAAATGTTGTACTTAACTATGTAATTTTGTTAACTACCTCTGGACCTTTTCTCCCCAAGCCTCTGCTGAAAATGGGTTCTGTCCCACTTGAACCTTCCCAGTAAACAAATGTTAAATAAATAAATAAGTAAAATATAGGTAATATGCTATCATGTGACAGCCAAGCACAAGTATGAAGCCACAGGTGCACACATGCAACGGCACTGGAATATTAACTGTCATACTGTGCCCAATAGCCACGCCATATTACATAGCAATACAGTATGAATTATGGCAGCAACACTTACTGCTGTTTATCATCAATGTATACTGGAAAGCTAAACACATGTAACAGTAAGTATGATCGATATAGCCTTGTATAAGATGGCCTTACAACATACAGTCCAGTATCAGCTATGCAGTCAAGACAGAATACTAGTAGATAGCCACCTATACAGTGATCATGACAGGCCTACACAACAGTTTATTTTTCACGTATTTAAATACGCTATGTATGGAAATAGTTCTAGAGACTGCATTACAGTGTAAGTTAAATATTGTTTTGTTTACTGGAAATGTCTGACTGGGTGCAAGACCCTTTAAAGTAGAGGTCCAGGGAGAAAAGCTCCAGACAACAACTTACAAAAAATGCAAAATAATGCGGACTGAAAAACATATACATTAAGCCAGGATTATACAAGTTGCAGGCTTGATACGATATTTATTTATTTATTTGCAGTTTGCCAGGATAGTCCATTGGGCCACAAGGAGCCCATTTTCAATAGAGTCTTGCGGAAAAAAGCTCCAGAAAAATACATAGTACACATTGCACATATACATTACAGATTATCTCATAGGAATACAAAGTAAATATGATAAGAAAATGTTAACAATGATAGAACACATCTGTATAGTTCATTAAACAGCAAAATAAAAAAACACTTTTTTTTTTTTTTTACAAAAGTAACAGCATAGGGTAACTGTTAAGTAGTTGGTCAAATAGTTCAATAGAGCTGTGGAACTATAGGAGGCAGTGATGGAGTATTTAGCTCTAAGAGAGTAGGAAGTGGTATTAGAAGGATTAGGTAGGATGGGAACAGGAGCACTTCCATTGTGAAGTTAGGTGTGAGTGCAGCAAGGTTTTAAATGAGGAGAGACTGCTGGTGATGCGGATAGGAGATGGTAGAGAATTCCAGAGGCATGCAAGAGAGAAGGACATTAGGTGATTCCCAGCTGGATGTGTGGGTTTGTGCAGTTTAAGTAGTTTTTGGGAATTAGATCACAGAAGTCATTCTGGTTCATGCATTTCAAAGGTAGTGGCTAGGGAGTGACAGAGAGGGGTTGTAAATGAGTTTGTGTGCTTGGATGAGTTGTGTGTAAGTGACGAGGTTAAGCAACTCAAACCAGTTTAGCTGGTGAAGAGAATTACAATGGTGAGAAATGGCTCTATGACCTGCCGGAAATTTTGATATCTTGTTATAACAAGAGGAGAGTTTTGTTTTGAGGGAGGATTGCAGGTTGGTGAGGATAGATACACCATATAGGAGGGATGGGATGAGATAAGTATTGGCTAGTATGAGCCTGGTGGAAGGAGAGATATAATGATTATGGCGGTATAGCATACTACGTTTTTTGTAGGTTTTTTTTATATTTACTTGTAAATGTTTGTCGAATTTTAGTTGATCATCTATGAGTACTCCTAGTAGTTTATTGTCAGAGACTATTTCTAGAGGAGTATTGTTTTTGCTGGTGATTATGAATGAGTGTTTATTTAGGGAGGAGGTTTTAGAGGCGTTGAATAACATAAGTTTAGTTTTGGTTGCATTAAGAGCCAGATGGTTGTCTAGCATCCACTGCTCAGTAGAGGAGAAGGCACTTTGGGTAAGCTTATTTAGAGTGGGGATAGAAGGGGAGGAGCAGATAATGGTAGAATCATCGGCATATTGGATGAGGCTGGAGTTTGGAATGGCTTGGTAGAAGTCACTCATGAATATATTGAATATTAGGGGGCCTAAAATGGAACTGTGGGGGACACCTGTGAGAGTATTAAGGAAGGGTGAAGTGGCTTTACTCCATTCGACTGCTTGTTGTCTGGATGTGAGGTAGCTGGAGAATCACTTGGTACAGGAAGGAGATAGGTTTAGTTTGGAGAGTTTATTAAGAAGCAGATTGTGGAAAATAGTGTCAAACTCCTTGGAGAGGTCAAGGAGAAGGGTGGACATGAAATGGCCGGAATCGCAGGCTTTGTTAATTGTTTCAAGGAAGGAGAGGAGGGCATTGGAGGTGCTATGAATGGGTCTGAATCCATGCTGTGTGGGGGTAAGAAGCTGATTGTTGATGAGATAGGGTAAGAGTTGTTGGTGGATACATTTCTCAAGAAGCTTAGAAATAGGGGATAAGATAGGAATAGGGCAGAAGTTTGGAATGTCATTATTATTGCCTCCTTTATGTAGAGGAATAATAAAGGCTTTCTTCCAGAGCAGGGGGACATGGCTTTCTGAGACAGACCGATTAATTAGTATACAACAAAAACAAACCCAAATGCAGCAATCAAACAAAAATGTAAAACTGTAAAATTCCCCAAAGCGGGCAGAAGACAGCTCGATATGCAGCTAAATCCAAAAACTTGATGAACCAGCAAATAATCGTACCAAAAAACTTGTAATAAATTGTAATAAAGTTTTTTTGGTACGATTACTTGCTGGTTCATCAAGTTTTTGGATTTAGCTGCATACCGAGCTGTCTTCCTCCTGCTTTAGGGAATTTTACGATTCATTAGTATGCTGATAGGGAGAGCAATGGCTACTGCAGTTGCTTTTAGGAAGTAGGACGGAATGTCATCAGGGGCATTGGAACCAGGTTTTATGATGTGCAGCTATAAAAAGGCTCTGAACATGTGCAATATGAGCAAGATGTAAAGATACATGAATACACACAGGAAACAGAGCTAATTAGTAGGCATAAGTAACGGGCAGTCTCGAAGTACAAATGATATACGGTGTATGTTGTATAAAATCACAATGTAGGAGACACTTAAACAGTTGGGTTTCTTGGAAGAAGAATAGGGTAGCAGTGCAGCGGACCAAAAGATGGGAGCACTGAGGTAGAAAATGTGGTGAATGTTGCAGAGGGTTAGTGGTGAGGAGGAAGAGGCTGAAAAAAGGAAAGAGGGAGAGTTAAAGCTAGACAGAAGATTGATGGATAGGGAGGTTAGAGAGTTGCAAAGATAGGTGAGGAGGTAACAGAGAGATACATATGGTGATGAAACTGGTACAAGAAGAAGAAAAGTAGATGGGCAGAAGCATTAGGGTTAGTAAAAGTGGAAGATTGCAGGCCAAGAAAAAAATGGGATTCTGTTGGATTTTGTATTACATGGTAGTTATCCAGGAGTGGAGCATATTCAGAACCACAAATTACTTAGGTGATTCTTTAGATGTATTTTGTAAGATTTAAAGGACTGGTGAGTGACAGAGGTCTTGTTCTTGATTTTAGAAACATGATTTGACATAGGAAGTCACTTGCAGAGCTGCTGGATTTGGTTATTTGTAATAAGAATATATCTGTAGAAATTAAGCATCTGTGGAGGGGATTATAGACATAAATGTTATTGGTAAGGGCAGCATTACAGTTTAAGTTAACAGATGAGATAATGAATGATGAGAAGCTGTTTATATGTAAGGTACTGATGTAGTTCCAGCCAGTTCAGTTTTTTGAGTGAGAGATAGTGATGGGTACTATGTAGGAGGTTCACAGCACATGTAGCTATTTATATTGTTAAGCTCTTCTCCCATTTCTGTACATGAGAGGACTGTAAGTTAGTGAGTATTGGTATGGAGTACAAGAGTATTGATAGAAGGAAGGTGAGAGGGTAAACATGTGAAATGTTAGGACCTGCTAGAGCGAGTCCTGAAACATGGAAACTGAATGGCCAAAAGAGCAGACTTACATATACTAAGTCTGAGATGCCATTTCTTGGAATATTCTCTTTTCTCTGAGGTATGGCAATCTCAGAGTTGGTATATATAAGTTTGTTCAGGGGTTTTGAGGGTGCAGGAGGGGCTTGCCCCCCTTCAAAAAGAAGTTTAAAGGAGAAGAGCGATTTTCGAAATTCACTCTTCTCCTGTGTTTTCGGTCTTTTTTTCCAGCTTGTTGGCACTCGACATCTAGAGTGACAATACTTCAATAGGGATCGAGATGGAAGCTGTGTATTTTCATACAGAGTCAGTTATGCAAGTCTTAATTCTGTACAATGAGTTTAGCTTTTGATGCATTTTTTTAATTGCATTATGTGTTGAATGTGGTTTTCAAATTTCAGATTTTCACCTATGTAGTCTCCTAATAATATTGAGGGCAGCCACGGTGGTGCAGTGGTTAGCATTGCCACCTCACAGCAAGAGGTTCTCTGGTTCAATTCTCGGCTGGGGTGCCTTATGTGTGGAGTCTGCATGTCCTCTCTGTGGTCACATGGGTTTCCTCCAGGTGCTCCAGTTTCCTCCCACATCTCAAAATACATGCTGCAGGTGGATTAGACACTCTAAATTGGCCCTAGGTATGCGTGTGCCTTCTGTGGAAGGTTAGGCATCAGGCTGGCACCATAAAACTCCACTGCCAATCATGAGCAGACAGGTGACCCCTAACCAAGAAGTCTCCTAATAATTTTGAGTGCTGAATCAGTTCAGTTTTTGGGTAGTCAGAAGAAGTTACTGTAAAGGAATTGATTGTGGGAGAAAATAATTCATTATTTTTTTATTTATTTTTTTTTTTGAGTTGATGAGTAGCTGTGAACTGGACAGTCATGTTTCAACTGAGGTAAAGGATTCTTTTGAGCTTTATGCAGACAAGCAGGGCATATCTCATATACACATAGGATATATATCAGGCATATATGGGTGAAGGATCAGAAATAACATTACAGCTGTATACATTGCTAACTTAGCATGAGCTAAGGCCAACCTCAGGATTCATGAAGCTCGGCACAAGGATGGTTTTAGCCTTGTGCATAGCATCCTCCTTTCAGATGGTGCAGCAGCACCATATGAATATTTATGAGGGCATGCTGCAGCACCCTCAACATGCACAGGAAATGTGTGCGAGTGCAGGGGGCATGTTTAAGTGCTCTACAGAGGCTTAAACATGCCCCCAGAGTTGCACAACCTACTATGCTTACTATTAGAGCCTGCCTCTAATAGTAAGTAATTAAGTTAGTGTCCGTGGATACTGAAATGTATGCTAAGCATACAAGAGTGTCCATGAACACTGAAATAAAATCAAAGTAGTAAACACACAAGCACATAGTGGAATGTTGAGCCCCGTCCCTAGAACTATCACAATTAGATTCCCCGTGTCCCTATTTTACATTTGTATTGCTTCATTATTGAAAGTTTAAGCGAAGCACAGCATGTTTGCGCATCGCTGCCCCCTGCTTAGAGTAGCTTACACATCAAAATCATCCAAATGGAAGAAAACATGCGGAATCAATGTCAACAGTGCAGTGGTTAGAGCATCTGTCTAATGAACAGGCATTCACGGTTCGACTCCCACTATAGCACAGCACATATAATTTTCCATGTGGAATGTATATATGAACATATTTATACATTGTTTTGCTGTATAACCTACATAATAACAGGCAAATGTGAACTGGAGTACTGCATGACATTTTTAACTAATGTCATTCAAAGTGATAGTGTCATAATGAATAAGGCACTAGTAAGCAGGTGTAAGCACAAATAAGTAGTAGTAAACATGTATAAGTACCAGTAAGCAAGTCTAAGTGCGTTTGTGTGGGTGTAAGCAGTGGCCAGCATAGGAAATGTATATAATTATGTAGATGTATGTGCATGTGTATGTACAGATATATAATATATATATATATATATATATATATATATATATGCATCTATGAAGAATGAACATCGTGACAATAAAGCATACAAAAAGAATGAGTTATTTAGTGCTGTCAGCTTATGTCATATCAAGCAGGGCAGGGTGAGCGGATGCTACCAGTGGGAGTAACATTTTTGATCTGCTAAGTCTACTTTACAAACAATCACAGGGTAGTCCCTGGTGGGACTACCCAAAAATTGCTAGGATGGTGGGAAAGCCTGATGATACATGGCTTGGGACAACATACGTGTAGGGTCCCTAACACTGGGGAGAGGGCAATGTGTGGAGGTGTGTCATGGCTGTGATAGCAACCGGAGAATGGATGGCTTGTGTGTATGTTGAACTCGGGTGGGGTGGAGGAACCATGGGTATGAAATTATGGATCCAGGCATGTCAGGGTTGGATGGCCTGGTTCTAATTGGACCACCTTGTGGAGGTCAGTGAGTTCGTTATAAGTATATATGCATACACACATGCATACATCTATATGTAGAAGTACATTCCCTGTAATACATTCATTCCTTTTGCAGACATAAATAACATGAATGTGTCCCTACAAACCTTGGCAGTAGATAGAATAATAGGTTGTGCATAAGAGGGAAGGGACGAATCTGCAAAAATGCAGAATTGTGTACTTTGTCTGAAGTCAGTGCTGTTGTCAAAAAATAAAATGTGAGGACTTTCTCACTCATGGAATCAGTCCTGTGATCTGCCTGCTACGGCAACGCCAATCACTAAACCGGTCCTACTTGTAATATAATTTCGCTGAACTCGTACATTATTAGCTCTCATGTGTAACGTGTGCGTTACCAGTCATAGTTATTAATTTATTGTAGTGTCTTGTTAATGGGAGTAATGATGTAATGAAGTATAGAGTATAATCTTGAAATAAAGACATGTGTGTCCCAGGTGGGACAACCCAAAAATTGTGAATAGTGTCCTGTTGGTCACTCATTTCACCAATGTTTGTGGACTAAAAGTTCGGGATGTCTGAGGTTACGTGGAGTGAGTCAACCCATGGGATGGGTCTATAGGAGTAGGGAGTGGCCAATGTGTAATGGTGTGAATACACCGGTATCCAACTGGAGAATGGATGACTGCTGTGTTAGTGAAGTGTTGGGGTGGGTGTTTGGGGAACTAGGATCCATGGGTATATGGGTATATATGCAAATGAAGCAGCACAGCAATAGTGTAGTGGTTAGAGCATCCACCTAACAAACAGACATTCCCGTTCCGAATCCCACTGCAGCACATACCATTTTCCATTGGTAATCTGTATATGAACATATTTTGACATCTGTCTGCTGTATAACTTGCATAATAACAATTAAAAGTGAACTGGAGTGAAGTGTCAGTGTCATAATGAATAAGGCACTAGTAAGCAGGTTTAAGCATAAATAAGCAGTAGTAAGCATATATAAGCACCAGTAAGTGTGTTTAAGTGCATTTGCATACATTGCCTACACAGATTAAGCAAAGTAGAAGCTAACCGAGTGTGAAAAACTGTAACTGGAGGTTACATACATATATATATATATATATGGTTTCAGATATATATCTATATATATATATATATATATATATATATATATATATATATATATATATATATATATGTGTGTGTGTGTGTGTGTGTGTGTGTGTGTGTGTGCGTAGATATACACAGATATACAGCTATGATAGGAAACAGCACACAAGAATGACATATGTTCACAGGCTATGCCAATGGAAGTGAGGGGCCCAAGCAAAAAATGTAACACTTACCATGACCCCCCTCCAGCCGGACAAAGGAAACATACACACAAACCCCCAAACAATGTATATAGTCCACTGCTCCCCAGACCACAGGCAGGATACAACCGGGGGGGGGGCATAGTGCACCCATGAAATCTAATCTTGGAACACAGACACCCCAAAAATTGACATATAACCAAAGGAAGCCGATACGACAACCATTCTGGCTGGGGTGTGTACATACACAAAATACAAGGGTGGAAAAGCCTGATGACCCATGGGTCCAGACAATGTATGACATGGGTCCCGTGAAGTGGAGAGTGGGCAGTGTGTAGTGGTGTGTTCAGACCCGACCTGCACCCAGAATAAGGATGGGTGCTGTAGAGGAGGGGCTGGTGGGGGAACTATGGGTAGCTAGTTACGGGTCTAGGTGTGCAGGTGTTGACTGATGTTGGTTTATATGGACAGACCCAGGGATGTGAGCAAAAGTGTTCATTGGGCAGAGGTGTCACCCAACGAGCAGCCACACCCGCTACAAGTCCCACTGCAGCAAAGTCTAATCTACATGGCAGAGAACAGAATAACCAGATGTAGATGTATATATGTAGAGGTATGTGTGTGTATATCTACCCATAGCTACATGGAGAATACCTCTCCCTCTCTGAGTTACAAATGTATACATACAGAGACAGAATACATATACATACCTACATATAGATATATACATATGCAGACACCCATACACCCATATGTTGTTAGATATACATAGACAGCAATATATAAATATATATATGTATGCATTCATATACAGATATATCTGTATATAGTAATGTAGATATATATATATATATATATATATATATATATATATATATATATATATGTGTGTGTGTGTGTGTGTGTGTGTGTGTGTGTGTGTGTGTGTGTGTGTGTGTGTGTGTGTGTGTGTGTGTGTGTGTGTGTGTGTAAATATACACATGTAAATAGCTAGGATATGATACAGCAGTTATGAATTACACATGTTCACAGGCCATGTAAATGGGGGTGAGGGGTCCTTCAACAAACGTGTAACACATAGCATCAGCCACCCCCACCTAGACAGGTGAAACATGCAAACGCACGATACAAGTAAACACACCACTGCTTCCCAGACCACAGGCAGGATACTACCAGTGGGAGAGACCTGACAAGTTTAATCTTGAAACAAAGACATCAATGTCCCTTGTGGGACACCCCAAAAATGAATGATCATCTGAGTCAGTCCCTGTAATGATTCATCAAACCAGGCTGTATACGTACACGGACCAGTAGGTTGTGCAAGCCTGATGACCCATGGGTCGACACAACGTACGACATGGGTCCTGATACGTGGAGAGTGGGCAGTGTGTAGTGATGAGGTTAGACCCACACTTGCACCCACAGTAAGGATGACTGCTGTAGAGGAGGGGCAGGGTGAGGAACTGTGGGTATGCAATTATGGGCCTAGGCGTGCATACGTTGGATGACGCAGATGTATTAGGACCACCCCGGGGATGTAAGTTATTGTCCGAAATGGGCAGAGCTTATGCCCATACCTCTCAATCCCTAAGAGTAAAACTACTGGATAGAACATAAACCACTGGGGGAATAAATAGGGACCAAAAGCACATATTCCACTTACAACCTTAGAAAGCTGATAGAATAATAGGTATGCATTAGCATGACTTGGCTGAAGGATATGGGGTCCTAAACCCAATTACTTGTCTGTATTTAATGGTGTCAGTTCCCAGGTATTTGCCAGGCAGGTGCAGATTGTAAGAGGAACACACCAATAGTATGAAGCAAACTCTGGACAGGCCGTGGATTCTGTACAGTCGACCGGCATGCTTACGCCTAATGGGCAGCCATTCCCGATATGGGTCCCACCGCAGCACAGTCCAGTTTATATGGCTAAGTACAGTATAACCATATGTGTCATTGCATAACCCACTACACAGCACCTACGAACACATGGTTGCACCACCCCATTGTAGGCATTTAAGCCAATGTTATAGGCATCACAAGGTATTATTGTAGTCCTCACTCCCACCTAGGGGTGTGAGTGTCAGATGCAAACACCAAATGAAGTGCATTTGCAAGCACGGGAAGAAGCGGGTGTAAGCCTGTTTGGCTGCCAGTATGCAAGTACCACACTGATGAAGCAATGTAGAGGCTGAGTGTAAGAAACTGTAACCGGAGGTTAGCATTGCTTAGCTCCATGCAAACCCGTGCACACCCACTCACAACTGCTTTAAAGTTAATCACTCTGTACCCAACAGCTCATGTTCTGGCCAGCAACAAAATAAACAGCTACTGCAAGGCTAGAACACAGGACCCTGTATATCACAGTCACAGTAATTAACCACTACGCCATGATAGCAATACATATAAAGGAGGTATCAGCAAACTAATCCTCACCACAGGGAAATCAAATCAAACATGTGAACTGAATCTATGTACAGTGTAATGTTCTATAACCTGCCACAGACCATAAATATGTGAATTGGAGTACTGTAGTAAACATAGAGTTGAAGTGTCACTGTAATAAAGTTATGAAGTCCCCAGGACCCCATACAGTGTATGCACACATGAATCACGGATACCAGACACATATATAACCTGCAATGAATAAAACATAGTTTAGCCTTTTTGAAACCGGCCAATTATGGAAAAGTGCGGGAATCCTGCCCAACTGGAGTGGGAGAAGGTACTCGCTTTAGAGTGCAGCACTGGGGCATCCAGGAGTCCATATTCATGGTATGGCTCCTGGTAAAGCACCATGACAGGAGACTACTGCAGGGCCAGTACTAGGGTTCGCAGTACAAAACGGAGACCTGGGACAGTCTCGCCCGTGACCTCACTAGTGCCACAGGTATCCCCCGGACTGGTGAGCAGGTCAGGCACCACCATGCAGACCTGAAGCGGCGGAGGAGGGATGTCCTGGAACAGTGGATCCAGGAAGCAAGGCAGATGCAGAATGCCCCAGAACTGAGTAAGTACTCCTTCCACTATGTAGTTAATAATTGCCTATCTTGTGTATACTATGGATAGGTATGGCTAAATATCACTGTACTTCTCTGACAGCTGCAGATGAGCGTGCTGCGAACCAGCAAGCCTATGATACTAGGCTGCAAAGAATGCATTGTGAGGCAGGTTAGTAAATAGCCTGCATGTACTGTCATAACAAATAAATGTAAGAGCCTCAGAAAGTGTTGTACCAGTATACAGAATTGTGTAATATGATGCGACTAAAGGTGTACTCCCTGCATTGCTTCTGTTTACTCTGCAGTCATATGTTGTTGTACTGTTGTAATTATTAAATAGTACTGTTGTAGTAAGCAGTGTTACCCACACTGTGGCATGCAGATAAAATGTGTATGAAGTGCTGTATAACAATGTTGGAAGTGCAAACAGGTCAGTCATATTAGACTAAATACATTGCAAAGCCTCACAACAATTGCCTGATAGCATAGTGTACAGTGATTTTAACTGTAATGCTTTTGTCACACACAGCAGGGCTTTGGATCCCAGGAACACCAGTAAGTTGTATGCATAATCATTCCACACAACTGCACACAGTTTGTTAGAATGTTCAGAGAGAAAGCTGTATGCATATATACACTTAACAACTGTACAGATTTTGCTAGAATGCTCAAATAGAAAGTGGTATGCATATTCATACCCCTCAACTGTTCCAATCTGCCCAGTATGTCCTGATAAATGGCCCACATCACCTGTCTTTTGTCCTGTTCCCCTGACAAATTAGTGTGATGATCCAAGAAATGTAGGCAGCTGTTAATGACATATAACTGATAGTCAGACTTGTACATAGTCAGAATATGTCCATGCAAACATACCTGTCATCCCAGCATCTCACCCAAAGTGTATGACAGCAGTCTCAAAACATGTTGCATTAACACCTGCATCATGTCAAGCCTGTACGTAAGACACAGGTCCCATACATAATAATCTACAAACATACCATTGTACAATATAACGCCATTGGGTAGTGTAATAATACATGTAAGGGACAGACCACTGCAGTGACTATGAATGTTGTGAAAACTACAAGGATTTATTAGTTGATAATTGAACTCTCACTCTCTCACCCCTACCATATCAGCAAAAATAACTGATTTACACAATTCATTTGGTATGTCTACACTCCTAACCTTTGTTGGGACATATGTCCTATTGGTTTATAAATATTCGCATCTGTTTCTTTGCATGTGCCATGTTAAAATACTCCCATATTGGTGTCCTGTTGTCATTAATGAAACCTGCATGTTGTTGTAATGGCCACTGTTTACCCATATATGCATGTGTTCTGCCTGCTCTGCAACTATTTTATATCTGGTGCCCTGGGGTAATGGGAATACCTATGCATGCTATTATAACTAATCGTGAATGCTGTTGACTATTACTAACCCATAGCTGCCTTAAACATGCTACAACATAGCTCGTATGGGAAGGCCGATCCCAGCGGACCCACCTGTGCTACCTCAGCTGCCAATGCCACCGGGCACTAGCACATTTGGGGCCCAGCCTGGGACCTCCTTGTCCATTGGCCCTGCACCACCTTTGGGTGGAAACACTGCAGGGGATGGGGCTTGGCCCATGGTACGGTCTGGGTCATGGTGCATAGGGAGCTCAACAGGGAGATTTGAGACTGCCTATGCCAGCTTGAGGGCTGAGTGGTGCAACTAGAGGGTGAGCCTGCCCCTCCTAGACAGCCCCAGCACAGCCACCTTCTGGGCTGTGAAGGTGCAGTGTTGACTGCCCATGGGTGGGGACCTCAGTCCCACTGTATCCATTTGTGGGCTCATGGGCTTGCGACTACCAAACACCCCTCCCCGTCCAAGGTGTTCCCCCCACATGTGTCATATACCACCCCTGTACACGTCTTGTTTGTCTTGTCTGTCATCCTACCCAACCTATCTTCCCTGATCATACCTACTCTCCTTCCCCAACATCCCAGTCTCACCTAAACATAAAAGGAAAAAAATGGCAATCTGTTCCCACAAAATAAGCACACCCCATACATAGATGTCCATTTCACACACATGTCCACTGGACACATGTAAACATTTCTAATTGACATCACAACATACTATTGTTGTCCTCACCCCTGTCTCAGGGTTATGAGTGTCCAAATGTACCACCAAATTTATTGCATATGCACAGCCATTGCTGTAGAAGAAATGGACAGCTATGGACCTCCCCTACACCCTTCCTGCACATCCCTAGCTACCTTGCCTACTGTCTTTCCCTCTTTGTGCCCCTTTTTCACCACTTTCCTATCACCCCTTTTTTCTTTTCTTTTAAAGAAATTAGTGCAGGGGTAAGTGGGAGTAAGCACTTTTAAGCAGCAGTGAGTGGGTTTCGGTCTGTTTGAATGGGGGTAAGCACTGCCTACACAGGTTAAGCAATCAAGAAGGTTACTTTAAGGAACTGTAACCAAAAGTAACCACTGCTTAACGTCATGCAAACCTGCGCACACCCGCTCACAGCTGCTTAAAAGTGCCTTAATCACTCTGTATCCAACGGCCCTTGTTCTGCCCAGCAACAAAAAAAAAACAGCATCTGCAAGGCTCGAAACCAGGACCCTCCACACCACAGCCAATGTGATTTTCCACTAAGCCATGGGAGATATACAGACATTGGATGTTATCACAAACATATCATCCAGCACAGTCATTCAACAGTATAGGAAATGTATTTCATTATGTAGATGTATGTGTGTGTGTTTATGTATAGATATATATAGATATATCAAGAACATACCACGTGACAACAAAGCATTAAAAAAGAATGAAAAGGGAAACACCAGCAACTTCTGTATTATGTAGTGGTGTTGTCCTATGTAATATCAAGACTCCCTCAGACAGACATGTGTCATTAATACACGCAAACATTTGTACATTGCCCAAATACATTACTTTGAGCATTTTATTTACATTAACAAAACAGATCCTGTTCAATCATTATGTGAGAACAGTACTCTTGCAAGGTCCTGTGTGCAACATCATCATCATTAAAAAGTTAAATGGGGTAACCATAGAGGGGCCTGTAGTGTCTTGTGTACAATGGGGTCATCTGCATCATGTGTACCTGGAACCTTTAGGAGTCATGTGCATACCAGGATCATGTGCCTGAGAGAGGGCTGAGGACAACAGTAGTATGTTGTGATGCAAATTAAAAAGGTTACATGTGTCCAGTGGACACGTGTGTGAAATGGACAGCTATGTATGGGGCAAAAGTAGTTCTGGGAACAGATTGGCCTTTTGTTTCTGTTTTCGTAAGGTGAGAGTGAGATGTTGAAGAAGGAGAGTAGGTATGCTCGTGGAGGATAGGTTGGGTAGGATGACAGACAAGACAGACAAGACAGCATACAGGGGCAGTATATGACACATGTGGGGGGATATACCTTGGACAGGGAGGGGTGTTTGGCAGTCACAAGCCCATGAGCCCCCAAATGGAAACAGTGGGATGAAGGTCCCCACCCATGGGCAGCCACCACTGCACCTTCACAGCCGCAAAGGTGGCTGTGCTGTGGGCTGTCTAGGAGAGGCAGGCTCACCCTCTAAATGTGCCACTCTGCCCTTGAGCTGGAATAGCTGGCCTCAAAACCCCTTATTGAACCCCCTACACACCACGGCCTTGACTGTACGAAGGCTGACAAGTTCCTGTCTGGCCCTGCTCCCAGGGAGGGGCAAGCCCCATCCTCAGTGACGGTTCCACTAGAAGGTGGTGCAGAGCCAACAGAGGTGGAGGTCCAAGGCTGGGCCCCACATGTACTGGTGCCCGGTGCCATGGCCAGCTGAAGTGGGACAGGTGGTTCTGCCAGGACCTCCAATCCCATACAGCTTATGCTGTTTCAGTTTTAACACAGATAAGGCTTAGTAATAGTCAAAAGCATTCAGGATTAGTTATATGAGCATGCATAGATATTACCATCAATCCAAGACAACAGATGTCATACATTTGCAGAGGGAGCACAACACATGCATATATACTGCATGACATCTGTCCAAAATAGCGATGATTTGTTACTGCAGCTATGAACAGTTGCCCATTATTGGCATGTCACTGTGGTAACCTCAGACAGTGACTGTCATACCACTGTTTCATGTAACGTATGTCGTATCAAGGATGTGATGGCAGTAACTCTCATCACTGTCACCGTGTACTGACTGAAATCCTCACACTATGCTTCTGCAGTTCACAGATGTGTGTTCTGTGAGTAACACAAGAAACAAATGGTTCCACACACTGACCAGTCCACAGATGACCCTACAGATGGGGGTTTCCTCACAAACAGAGCACTGTCTTGTCAGTTATTAAAACATGCAGACTAGCCATTACCACACACAACCTGTTAAATTGGCAGTAGTCTGAATGAAGCATAGCTACACTTACTTGCTGTAGTCATGTCTGGCACATCACCCTCCTGTCTTTAGGCTATTTTCCACTGTGTATGTTGTTTGAGAAATATCCAGATTTCATCTGTAATGCTGTTTACCAAACACCAGATTCAGGTTCCACTCACAGCGACTGTCATGGGCAAACACCAACATGATGTTCCTAGATATTGTACTGTGTTTCCATGCAATTGGCTATGGTAATGTCACCACAGCTGTTCCACATGCAATCCACTAGAGGAGGACTGCAATAGGTGCAGAGGCCATCACCTGATCATGACCATCACTTACAAAACACAAGCTGCTGCTGAGCAGGTGTACATCTCCACATCCACCAGAGAGTGTGTGGGAGGGACAGACAGAGGCAAAGTACATCAAAGAAGGGCTGGGAGACTAAAACCTAGGCATCTTCTGTCACACACCTACCAGTACAGGGGTTCAAACCCCTGATTGACTAGCCATTACTATTTTAAGTGCATGCAGTTACTCCATGTGCCACATAGCTGACATGCTGGTGTGCTGTAAGAACATATACGTGTGCTGGTGACCGACATCTGCAACAGAGATATAATGTAGCACACATGGCTGTCCACATGAACAGATGTCAGTGTCAACACAACCACACTCTCTAAGGGACTCAGACACATTGGTACACTTTGGCAGGCTCACAAATACACTTCCTAACTACTTAGTTTACCACACTACAGTAATGCAAATTTATTACATGCACCACAGGGGTTATCCTGAGGTTCTATGGGCTAGGGCATGTGAGCATGTCTGACATCAGTCAGTATGCCAATGGGAGTTATACTGGGTATGACTGTGGTTAGGAACCTCATACCCCACACACAGACACAACGTGCCAGTACTGACATGCATGTGTGCATTGCTTCATGGGTGTGTAGTGGTTGGCTGTAAAAGGCTGGGTGAGGGGTAATCCTTGACATCAGGCCACATGACAATGGTCTGCAGTGTGGTTCAGGGGTGTAGTGTCTGCAATGTCCCACACAGATGGGTATTGTATTAACTGTCCTGTCATCCTGGTTACTATTGTGTGTGGCCATTGCTTTGTAATGCATGCCATGTCTGTGTTTGATAGTCCTTGACATGGACATTGCTTGGAATGTGCATGTCCCACATTAATTTACAGTGACATGTTTAAGTGTACCTGGTTTGCCTGGCACATGTTATGTACACAGACTGTTATCATCAGATGTGCCAGTCCTGACCTGGTGTGGCAGGACCTGCTAATAGACAGCAGGTTGACCCTGCACCTGCATTGATAGCTTGATACAGGTATTCCCTGGTGTCAGTGGCATCTGTCCATACAGGGCATGTGTGTAAGGCATTGTATGTCCTTTGTGGATCACATTTGATGGCACCACATATGTTGCATGTGTCCAGTGGGGAACATAGTGAAGGCGGATTGTCCGCAATTATGTGCCTATTGTACTGGTGGACAGGGTGCCATGCCCTCTGCATCCCACTGCAATCACACCATGCCTACTATCTGTCAACAATGTGCAGAGTACTAGCAACATAGTGGGATTTTCTAGGCAAGTGTGTTTGTGTATGACACATGGGTTCAGACCACATTCTGGGTAATAGTAGGGTTGCTTACTTTGTTCACCAGGCCTTTTGCCAGATGTAGGGGTATGGCTTGCCAACCCAGTCTCTTGGCTGATTGAAATCTGTAATCCTCATGAGGTGGACATTGTGACATATAATATGGCCACCATATAGGAAAACTACAAAACCCGCTCCTCAACATGTCCAGTGGTTAGACACTCACAGCCACCTCCACACAGGCTCTGACTGTCAAACACACTCACCTGCTATGTCTTGGAATAGAACTCCTACCTAACTAGTTTATCACAATACAGCATTATGCAGTTATAGCATGCACTACAGAGATTACTGGGCTACCCCATCCCCAAAGGTGTATTTCACAAGGAATTACATCAGCAGGTTTACCAAAGTAGGGCATTTCAAATTTCCTGCAAGTGAGTAGTCCAAAATGCATTGCTCACAAAACAGAGAGTAAGACACACACAACACATCCAGAATTGACATGTGTGGGGATAGAACCCATGACCAAGATCTATATTAGACTACTGCATGGAGATGTTAGGACACACCACAAGGATTACTAGGGAGCACATTCCCCAGAGATGGATTTGACAAGGAATGACATCAGCAGGATTACCAAAGTAGTGCATTGTAAATGTCCTGCGAGTGAGTAGGCTATAATGCATTGCTCCCTACACAGGCATTGAAACACACACAAAACATACATAACTGCCATGGTTGTGGATGGAACCCATCACACTCCAGCAGTATGCAATTACCAGATGAGCTACAGAGATTCCTGGGTTACAGCAGTCCCAGAAGTGCATTTCTAGGTGGGTGACATCAGCACCCTTGCCAAAGTTGAGTATGTGAATTGTAAGGAGTGTGTGCAAACAGACAGATACACAGTTGGCAAGTCTGGGATTAAAACATCTACCAAACTAGTTTATCACACTACAGCATTATGCAGTTCCAGGACATGATACAGAGATTACTGGGTTATAGCAGTCCCAGAGGTGTATTTCTAGGTGGGTGACATCAGCATCCTTGCCAAAGTTGAGTATATGACTTGTAAGGAGTGTGCATACTCTTAAAAGCATTGTTTCCTTCTCAGGCAGACAGAAACACACAGTTGGCAAATCAGGGATTAGAACACCTGCCAAACTAGTTTATCACACTACAGAATTATGCAGTTACAAGATGCACTACAGAGATTATTGGGTAACAGCAATCCCAGAGGTGTATTTCTAGGTGGGTGATATCAGCATCCTTGCCAAAGTTGAGTATATGACTTGTAAGGAGTGTGCGTACTCTAAAAAGTATTGTTCCCTTCTCAGGCAGACAGACACACGCACACAGTTGGCAAGTCTGGGATTAGAACACCTACCAAACTAGTTTATCACACAAAAGCATTAAATAGTGACAGGATGCGTTACAGAGATTACTGGGTTACAGCACTCCCAGAGGTGTATATCTAGGTGGGTGACATCAGCAGGATTGCCAAAGAAAGGCATTTCAAGTGTACTGCGAGTTGTACATGTCTTTTACCTGTGTGTACCCGCTGCTTACTGTTGTAAACATATTTACACCCACTTACAACAGCTCAAAAGTGTTGCATTTAGTCTTAAATGACATTATCAACAACCCTTGCAGGTCTTGAATGCTGGACCATGCACACTAAGGTCACTGGACTTACCACTACACCATCAGGTTATACACATGTTTCATGGTTTTTATAATACACATTTTACTACAGGTATTCCAAAGTACTAAAAACAAATGGGACAGTCACTTTGCGTACATATGTACAGTACCCTTGAATGTACTGTACTCTGTGAAACAACGTAGACAAGTCTACATATGTACAACTGTTATAACTAAATACTACATACATATTGCACTTACAGGATGTGTACATGCACACACACACACACACACACACACACACACACACACATATATATATATATATATATATATATATATATATATATATATATATATATATATATATATACATATACATACATATATATATATATATATATATATATATATATATATATATATATATGGATTCAGTTCATAACACTGTAACTTCAAAATACTTAAAATGACAAAACTTCATAATACTGTAGCCCAAAACACTGCAAGCTCAAAATACTGAATACTCAAAATACTGAAACTCAAAATACTGAAAACACATATTATGCATAAACTCAGCTTAAACAACATAAATCATAACAATTTCTACCAAATATGCAGGGGGCAAGCCCCCATACACCCTGCTAATTATATATATCTACTCCAAGATTACACTTAACTACACTATGTGCAATCTTGGAGTTGATATATTTAATTAACAGGAGGAATGACAGGGACACAGGGGCTTGCCCCTGCATATATTTGATTGTTATGAATTATGTTGTTTAAGCTGAGTTACATAATATGTGTTTTCAATATTTTAGTTTCAAAGTATTCATGATTTCAGTATTTTGATATTTCAATGTTATGAAGTGAATCCATATATATATATATATATATATATATATATATATATATAATATATATATATATATATATATATATATATATATATATATATATATGCATCTACACAGGCACAGCTATAGCCATATATATAAACATGTCTGAAAACCCTTTGTGACACAGAAGGGTTCCAAAGGAATTGATGTGTATACAAAGCAGAGGCAACTCTTGTATTATAACATTTAAATCTTAATGAGTTCACCAGAGAAGGGATTGTTGTTGTGTATGTGGAGTTTGGGGTGGGGAATGATGGCTAAGGAAATATATTCTGGGGATTGTGGGGTTTGGGTGGGGGAATGATGGGTATGGACATACAACCCTGGGACCACTTCTGTGTCACTGCTCAAAAGTGGCACAGGAAAATAACACCCAACAGTAGTCTTTCTTGACTGTCTATTCTTTTCTATTCCTAACTATGTAATAATTTGTAAACTCCAAACACTACAGATGACTACCATGGTGTGCAGCATGTTAAAAGACATAACACATGTGTATGCCTGGCTGGAGGGTAGTCACACACACACACACAAACACACACACACTTGCTAGTATTGTGCTTACAAGTCTTGCCTATGTAAAGGTAACTAGTAGAGTGGTATGCAGTTGGGGTATGTGCCACAGAACCCATACAATTACGATTAATCTGATTCTGCTTCTGAGCTGGGTGACATCACAGGACTGATTACTTGCAGTGGGGAGGGGGGAAAAGGGTGGTTTAGCAGATGACAAGGATAAAGGCCAGTGCAAAACATGGTTTCTCTTTCAAAAGCAGTAAAACCCACTGTCATGACAGGATGCAGACATAAATACACACACACAACCATTTGCTGACGCACACACTCAGGCATTTGCTGACACATAAACACACACACACAAACACACACACACACACACACACACACACACACACACACACACACACACACACACACACACACTTGCCAGTGATGGGATCAGAACTCCTGCCTATTACAGATCACTATTACAGTACTATACAGTTACGAGATGTGCCACAGAATTTACACACACATCAAGGCAGTCAGAATGCCCTTCTAAGATTGAGGACATCAACAGGGATACTGACAGTTAAGATGTACATAGCTGTAAACCTGTGTGTTTAAAGTAGGAGTCCATTACAACCTGTATGCACAAACAAGACACATCATCTGCAGGTAAGCCAAGGCTTTCGACACCATCCCCCACTCTGCAATTATAGATAAACTCACTAAACTAGGTATAAATCCCTATGTCACAAGATGGGTTGCCAACTGGCTCACTGACAGAACCCACACTGTGAAAGTTGCAGACTCCAAATCCAACTTCAGACCAGTGACAAGTGGAGTACCACAGACTTCAGTCCTGGGTCCTCTCCTGTTTGGTATCTACGTCTCTGAAGTACAGGCTAACACAGAAGGTCTTTGGCTAATGAAGTTCGCAGATGACTGAAAACTAGGAGCCATAATCAAAACATCTTACAAAAGGGCCTCGCTGAGACAGATGCCTGGTGTCAAAGCCATGGCCTCAAGCGCAATACCAAAAAGTGCATTGTCATCCCCTTTTGGTAAAAACTCTGTGCCCATGAACTACCACATAGGCGGTAGTCTACTTAACACACACTTGCTAGTATTGTGCTTACAAGTCTTGCCTATGTAAAGTTAACTAGTAGAGTGGTATGCAGTTGGGGTATGTGCCACAGAACCCATACAATTACACTTAATTTGATTCTGCTTCTGAGCTGGGTGACATCACAGGACTGATTACTTGCAGTGGGAGGGGAAGGGTGGTTTAGCAGATGACAAGGATAAAGGCCAGTGCAAAACGTGGTTTCTCTTTGGAAAGCAGTAAAACCCGCTGTCATGACAGGATGCAGACACAAATACACACGCACAACCATTTGCTGACACACACACTCAGGCATTTGCTGACACATAAACACACACACACACACACACACACACACACACACACACACACACACACACACACACACACACACATATGCCAGTGATGGGATCAGAACTCCTGCCTATTTACAGATCACTATTACAGTACTATACAGTTACGAGATGTGCCACAGAATTTACACACTTCAAGGCAGTCAGAATGCCCTTCTAAGATTGAGGACATCAACAGGGATACTGACAGTTAAGATGTACATAGCTGTAAACCTGTGTGTTTAAAGTAGGAGTTCATTACAACCTGTATGCACAAACAAGACACATCATCTGCAGGTAAGCCAAGGCTTTCAACACTATCCCCCACTCTGCAATTATAGATAAACTCACTAAACTAGGTATAAACTAGGTATAAATCCCTATGTCACAAGATGGGTTGCCAACTGGCTCACTGACAGAACCCACACTGTGAAAGTAGCAGACTCCAAATCCAACTTCAGACCAGTGACAAGTGGAGTACCACAGACTTCAGTCCTGGGTCCTCTCCTGTTTGGTATCTACGTCTCTGAAGTACAGGCTAACACAGAAGGTCTTTGGCTAATGAAGTTCGCAGATGACTGAAAACTAGGAGCCATAATCAAAACATCTTACAAAAGGGCCTCGCTGAGACAGATGCCTGGTGTCAAAGCCATGGCCTCAAGCGCAATACCAAAAAGTGCATTGTCATCCCCTTTTGGTAAAAACTCTGTGCCCATGAACTACCACATAGGCGGTAGTCTACTTAACACCGAAAGTGTGATAAGAGACCTTGGGACACAGGTGGAAAGTAGTCTCTCCTTTGATAATCACATTGCCACAGTAGTCAGGAAATCCTTCTACATGGCACACCTCATCACAAAAGGTTTCTCATCCAGGAAAAAAGGTCATTGTTCCCCTCTACTCATCACTCATTAGACCCATTATAGAGTACAATGCCCCTTTTGGTATGTACCTCACAAGACATCTACAACAACTGGAAAGGCCGCAGAAATACCTCACAAAGAGGATTACCAGCCTCAAACAGATGCCCTACGCAGACTGTCTCAAAAAACTGCAGCTTTACTCCGTCGCATATCACCTACTCAGAGGTGATCTCTGCCTAACACACAAAGCTATGTCAAACCTAGAGCTTTTAGACATGCTCCACTTAAAGAAATCCCAATCCCTATGAGCTACCCGCTCTAGGTACCTAAATCTTGTCACCACAATAAACAGAACATGCTGGAGGGATAGATTCCTGTCCCAGAGTCTTCCCATACTCTAGAACAAACTACCTATCTATATCAAACAAAGCTCCTCATTAGCACTCTTCAAGAAAAATCTTGATGATTGGATGGGGGATAGGAAATTCACCCTGGGGATCACTTCTGTGGCTCTGCTCGACAGTGGCACAGGAAAATAATTTTCTTGGGTGGCGAAAGCCAGGGTATCTTTTGGCTAGGCTTATATAGGCCCTAGGGCCAATAGCCTAGTACCTACCTATGAACCTATGAACCTATGAAGGTAGGCCTGAGAGGTATAGTTGTAGCACAACAAGCCCTGAACTAGAGTATTCCCATCTGTGGAATGGACAACTACTATCACTATACAGGGTTATAGTGGTCATGCTCATACACATAGAATCACAGGACTTGTTTGGATGCATTGACTCCAATTACACAAGGTGACAGTGGGCATGCTCATACACTTAGTAGCACAGGGCCGTTTGGGATGCACTCTGACTATAAGTACACAAGGTTATATTGGGCATGCTCATACACTTAGAAATAAGGGACTTGCTTGGATGCACTGACTCAAATTACACAAGGTGGCAGTGGGTACGCTCATACACGTAGTAGCACAGGGCTGTTTGGGATGCACTCTGACTCAAACCACAGAAAGCCACAGTGTACATGCTCATGCACTTAGATGTACAGAACACATTGTAATGGACTCCTATTGTAAACACACAGGTTTACAGCTATGTACATCTTAACTGTCAGTATATATGCACATCATACAGGTTTACTACCAGATACCTGTATGTGGCACGTAAATGATATATCTGTGTCTGTGCTGTGTGATACACATGCATACATGCACATGATGTACTGCCATATATATATGTGAAGTATACACAATCATGCATGTGTGGAAGTGACAGACAGTTGGTTAACTGGGACACACAGGTGAATGCAAAGTACAGCATGTGTCACACACATTGCTGCCCTGAAAGGCATACATTTATATCAGGTTGTGGACAGTGGCATTATACTTGGAACAGTGGCATGTGCAAGCATAATATGTGAGCCCCATTGTCTAATGGTACTGAGGTGCAGGTGTCAAGATGACCTCTCCCGGCTGTGCTAGTAGTTGTCATTATTAACAGGACTGCTCCACTAAGTATATCTGACATTGGACATCTACACAACGTCTGCTGCTGTCCATCACCTTAGATATAGCATTTGATACCAAGCACAATACTGCCACTCACAGTGATGTCATGGCATGAGTGGCAACTGCTTGACCAAAACAATGAGCCAATGTCCTGCTGTAATTATGAGGTTGTCTAGTGTCTGTCATTCTGGGATGTCATGACTGAAAGAAGACAAGCCTTTGTCACAGATCACATGCATCCATGATTCAAGGGAGTGTGGATAATACCTTGGTTGCATTTACCCATATAGTGCCATTCCAAGGCAAATGTCCTAAACACAGAAGTAACACCCTGACACCTACAAGGCACTTGCATTGGATGCTTATGCTAACCAGTGCTAGATGTGTGGCTTTTGTAATCCATTTGCTCAATGTAGAACCTACAATGGGGAATACTGACGTCTGTGCAGTGAGGAACACCTGGCTGAAGGCTCTGTAGTGCACAATAGCACTACCACCATACAACTCAGATCCAGACATGTGGGCCATAACACTGGTACGGACCACTCCAGGTGGTGGTGTCCACATATTCATAAAGGCTACTCACAAGTAAAGACCACTACTCCAACATAATTCATCACACATGAGTCAGGTACAGGTGACAGTGGCAAAAGCTGTATTCTAGGTTGTATCCTCATAAACATACACCACCATGTCCTCAGACTACCAACACACATCCATAAATGTGGTATGAAATAGTATGGTACAACACCAAATAATCTTCGACTGGTGGACTGTACCTAGCCCTACATCAACTGTGCAAAGTACCCATGTACTGACACAGTTGCCTAATGTGTTATGAAATGCAATAATACCACTGTTTGTAACCAGGTCAGATGTACACATACCAGGGTCCCTCGGATGTTGTCAGCATTAACACAGTTGACTATTGCTGTACACCAGTAAATAACACCCTCATGGTTGAATATGACCTAGATGTACCTGCCCTGGATATATACATCCCACACTCATACAACACAAATGAAAATACCATAGCTGTTGTTGTCCTTTGTATATACAGGTGGCTACATTCATTACACACATGCACATGGAAGATAGGTCCATGGCTGCTGAATGCTAACAGTACATTTGATATCTATGTTGACAGAGGTAATATTCCCTCTCTACTCGTCACTCATGACACCTATCATATCATATAACAACAACCCATGTGGCATGCATGTCATTAGGCATGTCCACCAAATGCAATGCCTATAAACATACCCAAATAACAGGATCATAGAACCTACACACATGGCATGTATTGACAGACTCAGGGAAATACAGCTATGTTCTGTATGTTCCTGAGTAGTTACAGGTGATATGTCCATGACATGTACAGCCATGTGTGACCCACAGCTCCTACATATACCCCACGTCAACAGTTGCAAGCCATGCATGCTGTGTGCTATCTGGACATTAACCTTATTACCACAATAGCCAGAACGTGCGGGGGTGAGATGTTTACAAGCCACAGACCTCGCACATGCTTGAATAAGTGTAATTCTTAGCTCAAACAGAGCACATTGCTGGCACTCTTCCAGTAATCATGAGGTGTGTGTGGCAAATATGATGTGTGTATGGCAAATATGATGTGATCACTGTTGACCATTACAGTGCCCTGGCTTCACAGTGGAACTGTCAACTAACAGTTTGTGGGATCATGACATGGAATATTGCTATGTGTGTCTTGCTGATATGTGCTGTTGGCACAAATGTACACTTAGCTACTCAGTGAAGGTGGTTGTGTGTCCTACCAGTACATGAATACAACATCCATTATGGTGTAATGCTCAGCTAGGTTTCACACATGATGTGGGGAAGGTGTGGAATGTATCCTCTTGACCTGCTAGTCCACTTACTGATGGAGACTGCATATGTGTACATGTATTGATTTGTGTTTAGATTCCATGCGTGTGCAGTGTCTGATGTTTGAAGGTGACTGTTGTCTTAATACATCATGCAGTTGCAATGCAGTCTCAACATTGTCAACTGTATATGGTGATATGCTCAAAGTACAGTAAGCTGTACTTTAGGTATGGACGGATGTTTGGACATAACTACTAAGTGGTGGGGCTACTTTGCAGATTAATGATTACTGAGGACAGCTCACAGGTGTGTTAAAACCATTGCTACAATAACCTGTGTAACTGCTAAGTTATGGTTTTGTTAATTGAAGTGGAAGACACACAACATAGAATGCAGTAAGGGTGACACTGAAGGCAAACCTCTTGACACCTGTAACAGTAACACCTCCCCTGTGCATATATTGTGCATATATCAGCACAGTTGGCAAAAGAAAGAGTATGCTTTGTAGCATGTGTGATAGTGCTGTAACTCTGTAATACCTATCATGAGATGGGCAGGTGTTTGATTCACAGTACTGGCATGTGTGTGTGTGTGTGTGTGTGTGTGTGTGTGTGTGTGTGTGTGTGTGTGTGTGTCCATATATGTCACGTATGGTTGGAAATACATCCCAAATGTTTTTCACTCTCCTGTGCACTGTTGTAGACATCTGTACAGAGTGAAGTGTAGAAAGCAAGACATAGGCAGGTGTTTGAATCTCACACATGTCAAGTGTCTGTATGTGTGTGACATAGGTGTATATCTTTGTGAATGCCACAGTGTGTGTGTGTGTGTGTGTGTGTGTGTGTGTGTGTGTGTGTGTGTGTGTGTGTGTGTGTGTGTGTATGGCTGTCCGGTCCCTGGAGTGAGGCTGTATTTTACCATAGTGAAATGATAAGACCCCCTCCCCCCATCCACTCAATGCAACAATGCAATCTAGTATCCCTGTTGATGTCATCAATCTTAGAAGGGCATTCTAACCACCTGCGAACATGTACACCCTGGGGTGAGGCTTGTTGTTACATAGCCTACTGATGAAGCCCCCTCCCCCATACACTCACCGCAATCTAGTATCTCTGTTGATGTCCTTGATCTTAGGCCATTCTAACTACCTGTACATGTGTAGTCTCTGTGGTGCGTCTTGTAATTGCATAGTACTAAAATGATGATTTGCACATAGGCAGGGGCTCTCACCCCAACACTGGCAACTGTGTGTATCAGAGTGTGTGCTACTGTGTCTGTAAATCCCTGAGTGTGTGGGTGTGTTACTGTGTCTGTGAATCCGTGTATGTGTGTTTGAATCCTGTCATGAGAGTGGGTATTACTGCTTCCCAATGAGAAACTACTTTTTCCACTGGCCTTTACCCTTGTCATCTGCTAAACCACTCTTTTACCTCCTCCCCACTCCAGGTAACTATACCTGTGATGTCATCCACTATGGATGTGACGGCTCTAGCCACAGTAGCTTACTACGCAGCTATCATGCTCTTGGATCATTAGATCAGTAAACATGTTTGAAACTTGGGAGATTATAACTGTGATGTGGAAGCTACAAAGTGCATGCAGGTATTGTCATACAGACCTGTGAGTAGTCTACATTACATATGGGACACTAACCGCAAACACTGACATCCCCCGGCACATGCAATTACACCTGCAAGAGGAAGGAAGAACATCAAGATCAACATGCAGTTACTGTTGTTACACATGATACATACTGTCAAAAGTACAAAATGCATTCTAAAACTGTAGTACATGGTATGTCTGCTGCCTGTCAACACTACTCAACAATGATAATCTACAGTTGTCTTCCTAGTATATTCACTCTGTGCATCAGACCATATGAGCATGGTGTGGATGACAGGGATGCGGCACGGGCATCATCATATGCACAGGGTGATAATGTTTGCTAGTGGCCTAGGCTGCACTATTGGATGACATCATATATATGGGTTAGGGCCTTTTATCTAATTGTGTGTGTGTGGATATTATGTGTGTGTGTGTTGAGGTGCCCTACATTTGTTTCTGGTGTGTGTGTGTGTGTGTGTGTGTGTGTGTGTGTGTGTGTGTGTGTGTGTATGTATGCACACAGGTCTGGCATGTGGCTGGCCTACACAGGGGTATTATTGACAGCTGCAGACTGTACAGGGCAGGTTTTACAGTTCACAGTGTCTGGGCATGGCCATGTGACCTGCACCTGACAGGGGTTGCACGGTCACTACCAGGCAAAGGTCCAGATTGGGTACTGTCTGATGACACATGTCCACTGGAACCGTGTCCCTGTTGGAACCATCCAGGACCATGTGCACATGTCCTGCTGTGTCCTGGTGTGGACAGCACAGCACCAGCTGCACTGCTGCTGCTACCGTCACTATGGGAGCGGGCATGTGAAGTAGCATGTTCATGTAGACCTTCAACAGGTGATGTAGCTGGCCTACATCCACATGCCAGATGCCTCACTCCCACCAGATGTTCCAGCACAGACATTCCACGCTTGAGGATTGACATGCCACAGTCAAGGACTCCCACCATGTCACCCAATCGTCTATCCAAAACATCTGCAAGATGATGCTGAGCATTTGCAATTGCCTGGATGTTGTCAGTTAAAGAATGGACAGCAGACATCTGAAGCCATAGACCTTCTCTGATGTGTCATTCAGCATGTGCTTGTGCCTCCATTACAGCCTGAAACATGCATCTGGTGACACCAGCTCATGTGCTATGTCTTGCAGGTGTATGTTAGCCAGAAGTCCTCCTACAAGCAGCACTGGGCACATGCCTGTGTGGGACATTACCAGTCAGTTGGCTTGGATCATGGTGCGCAGGCACACCTTCCATAGTCTCCACACATTCCTGTTTCATGCTACCACCCGCCAACTGTCCTTCCTCTATGGCCACTGGTGATGGGGTATGTGTAGGCATGAGAACTGTGTGTGGGGATGAGGAGGATATAGGTGGAATGTCAACCAATGGCACAGATTCAGCCCCTGGTAACCCTGCCTGTGCCTCAATCATACTTTCATCATCACTGCTAGAGTCTATGGGGATACTAACATCAGGTGGACCGCAGGAGGGCAACACACCTACATCAACACCTGTGAGGGGCAGACAAGAACTGTACATTACAAGTTATACAGCACAGTACAGACACACACAGACACACACAGGCACACACAGACACAGACACACACAGACACAGACAGACACAGACTGACACAGAGACACATACTATGGCACCCAACGGCATGCAACATGCATGTGATATGGCAGAAGGCATTCAGCGTAGACAATTATAGTGGTAGTTATCATACATCCCTGAGTTGCACACAACAGCATGCATGTGTTATAGCAGAAGGCATGCACCTTACACAATTATAGTAGTAGTTAGCGTACATCCCTGTGTTGCACCATTTGTGTTAGTAGGTTATGCCCCAAACCTGCAACACAATGCATGCACTATGCACCGTTGCACCGTACTGCCATGTTTTGTGCAACATAACCCACATGTTAACAGACCATTGCTGACCTTTGTACATCTGCTATTGATGCTTTGTGTTGGCCACTGCCCCTATGTGTGAGGAGGACATGAGCGGAAGGGTATGTTGAGTGAATACTATGTTTACCTGAGCCCTAGCTTGCATATCTCCCCCAAAGCAGTGCATGTCTGTTCAACATTATTCTGCGTACCCCTGAGCTGAGTCTACAGACAATGCGCATGTGGCTGCACACACGTGTTTGACATGGCTGTCCCTACTTTGCAATGGTGCCACAGACCAGCACAGGTTAACAGTACACCAGCCTGATGTGTGGCATATGGCCTTGCCAATCACATGTAGTATGACATGTCTTCTGCTGATGTGTTGAATGACATACATACATGTTTAACTCAATGGTGTCTTTTCAAATATACAGTGAGGTAATGGTGTCCAATGCAGGGACGTGTAATACTAACATGGACCTTCAGCTGACACAATGTTGCCAGTCTGCCCTACAGATATACAGTGACATACTGCACATTGAGCTGATGTGCATAGCCATTGCAGGGCATCATGTGGCTTCACTATTGCTATACAGTGTGTGAGTTACAGACACAGTTCATAGCCATGACTGTGTTCGGATACAATACATATCTAATGTGGAATGTGACCCACGTCACTGAGTTGTATACACACTAAACCCTAATGTGGAATGTGTGATACAGGTCACTGAAGGGTATACCGATGACACCCCTGCACATCTGCAAACATATTGCTGATGCCTGGCAACTATTCCCATACATGGCTAACTTAGCAGTACTCCTTGTCCCACATGCCATCTGTGTACCTCACACACATGAGAAGCAAGCCTGACAGTGATGCCTGACACTAGCAAGGTGAATGTACTGTGGCCTGATGTGGTTGTATGTGTATGTTGTGCAACATATGTATGCATTTGGATACTGTATAAGTGAATGCTTTCATGTCATGACACACTCAAGATGTTTAAGACATGTTATGTGGTGTTGTGATGTCATGCCTACACAAGCTGTGCACAGGCCTATATGATGTTTAGTGTGTCACATCTGCAATATCACCATTACACAAAGGCTATAGTTGTATTGTCTCGAGACAATGTACAACAGGGTGTACATACATGTACATCACTTCTACTTTGTGTGTTACTTCATGTCTCTGGCCATCCTCCACGGCCATGTGTAAACATGTTTTGTCCAATGGTTGTGATGGGCATCTATTTCACATGTCAATGTTGTCCCATATGACATACACCCATAGATGTCATATGCTCCACTGAGGACAGGGTTATGCAGACAAAGGGTGGTATGTTTGGGATGTGAGATATCATGCTTTGCAGGATAGTTAAGCAGTGTTGCAGTCAGCCCACACAATGTCATGGACATGTCGGATAGCACATGACATTGTGTGACATTCATAGCAAGGGTATAATCCACAAGGGTGAATCCTGTGGGTTGGTCATACTCCAGCTCCAAAACATTTAGAGTGTGTGCACACATATGCTCTCTGTACAGTACTGTTTGTATTCCCCACGTGTAATGCTGATCGGTAGTACATGTCCCTACATTGAACCACACCTTCACCATTATATTCACAGCTATCCACACATCTGGCAATGACAGTTTGTAAGGTTTAGTGTAGGTGTTTCATATGGTCTTCAGTTATTCCACATTGCATTGCAGGTCTGACCTGTATATATTAATAGGACCACCATACATTCTGTGTACATTTGTTACATGGACACATGGCAGATAGCATGAAATTAATATGATCTGTGCATTATTAAGCCTGATAAATAATAATCTTACCTGCAACAGGCTGCTGTCATTGTGAAATGCCAGAGGTACCTAAATAGGAGTGTCACAGCAGTAAGATCATTATCAACACCTGTGTGATAGCTACAGGGTGCAATGTGCACATTAGCACATAAGCCAGTACAATAGACTATGCTATGGAGTATAGAAACAACTCTGATCCAAAACAATACCAAAACAGCAACAGCAAAATCTTCAGAAGTCAGGAATAGAAAAACAGGAACCAAAGTCAAATCCAAAAGCAAATTCTTTATTCTCCAGCGCCTCGGTGTAACCACCTTTCAAGAGTATACATTCTCACTGAAAGAATGGATATATATATATATACTCATAGCAATTAATTAAGCAATTAATTAAACAATTATGTTCAAAAAAGTTTTAAAGCAGACACCTCCAGTTTATTTCATTATTCAATCCACAGGGTGTCATTGTATTGTATTTCAAAATAAAAATACTTTCCTTATATTGTAAGTTATATTTCAAAGCATTTTCATCATTACAAAGACGTGTGTGTGGAGTGGAGTTTGTGTAATTATGCTATGGAGTATGCATATCTGTGCATACATAGAGTAGCAAACTACAGTATGTGGCATGTGTGCATACATGCCTTGCTTATGATGTTACGTTAAATATTGTACAGTAACATGTAACTATATGAAATATAGTTGTTATATGTGTAGTAGTGACTTACCAGGCAACTCCTGGATCAGTGGTTGTGAGACACCCACCTCCACAATACCAGCTAAAGCTTGTGGATGGTGTTCTGCAGGTATCCCCAGGTTGGCCAGTAGCTCCTCAGCACGTGTGAGTGGGGGCTGGGTGAGTGGCCCCCCACCTGTTGCAGCTTGTTTCCTGTTGATTGCATTTGCACACTGTTATGCCCATCTAATGAGGTCGGTACAGTGTCGGAGCACCTGCTGATAGGTTTGATTGTGGCCATCATCATTTACCTCCTGTGAAGTTCCTCCCAGTAGGCATCCCACTGCTGTGCATCCTGTGGCACATGGCTGAAGAGTGTTTCATGATTGTCAAGGAGGTATGGAATGAGGACCTCATCCTCCAAGCGGGTGTATGGTGGCAGCCTGGCACGTGGCATACCTGGAAGACATAATGATGGAGACAGGTCACAGTAACTCACAGAGAAGTACAGAAGTACAGCTGAACATATATGTGTATCACATTTATTAAGATTACAAATATGTCTTTGCAAATCTACATGACACTAACACCACTGACATGTTTAACTCACACACATTTGACACTTACTGGTGATTTGATGCTATCACCATATATGTGTGTGTCAAGTGATGACATTGCTCATACTCCATGTGGATGTTGTCTTGATGTGGGCATGTCTGTTTGCCTGTACTGGTGTCTTTACCTATCAGCACATGCCTGGATGTGTTCACATTAATGCAATAGACCTTAATGCTGTGTATATGTCACATATATAGTCATACACAGCCTTAAGGGAGATGACCTGCGACCCTGCAGACTTTCTCATGGAAAGATTTACATGTATGTGTTTTGCCATATACATCTACATGGCACTGTACAGCAGTTTAGCATCCTGCCATGTATTACCTGTGTTACACATGTGAAACACATGGGACAATGGCTAGCTTGATGGTATTTGCACAGTTGGATATCAACTATAGCATGTATGGTCATAGTGAACTAGTAGGCTATATGCCCTGGACCATTTATGAGCCTAGGCTGAAAGGTTACCTAGCTGTAGCCAACAGACAGGTAACTTTCAGTGGCCAGTTCAAGCAGTGCCATAAAACTGATCCACATGCTTACTGATATATTTGCCATGTGGTCATCACACCATGTCTCAAAGAGGGGCAATGTGCAGCTTTGCTGGACAGGGATGCATAGTATGGCAGGAGTATGTAAAGTGTATGGGACAGGGATCTGTCAGGCATGTTATGATCCTTGTACTAGAAAGATGGATGTCCATGAAGTATGTGTTTATTTGAAATCAGGATGTGTAAGTGTAGCATGTCCAACATCTCTGGGTTGGACATGGCTTTATTCAGGGTAGGCATCATGCTACACAGTGGAGCTAGGGATTGGGAAGGCCAGTGTAGGCCATCTGAACATGGCCAATAACATTTAAAGGAAATATGTGATATATTATGGGTCACTTGAGTGTTGAGTATGGCTGAACAATGATCTCTATATTCATGGATGGCACCCTGTCATAATTAGGGGTGCCACTTACAACTACCTGACTGGTGTGGTGAAGTAACTATCAAAAGGAGGACTACTGTCCAGCTGCATCCCATACACACACAGTTTCCATTATGTTGACTGCTGCCTAGGTGGTAGTTCATGTGTACAGGGTTTTTAACATAGAGGATGACAATGCAATACTTAGCTGTCAGATTGTGGCCATACGTCACACACCACACATCTGACCCACAAAGGCCCTTATGTATGTTGCCAGCAGCACTCATTGAGTCAACTATTGCTCCTAGTTCATAGTCATTTGCAAACTTCAATAGGCAGCTGCCTTCTGTGTTAGTCTGTGTGGTATAGATAACAAAGAGGGGTAGTACCAGGAATTAACCCTATATTACTGTAGCTGGCACTGGTTTGATGTGCATGTATTAGTCAGGCACCTTCTGTAGTGTTGGGTCTGCCAGCAGTGCAGTTGCCAACCAATCCTGTGACATGGGAATATACATCTAGTTTTCTGAGTGTAGCTGTAACACAGTATGAGTGATGGTGTCCTAAGACCTGGCAAGGTCATGATATGCTGTGTGAATCAACCTTACTGTCATCTACATCTGTACTGAATACATCAAATAAGTTGATCACAGTTCATGGCCTTACAGACCAGACTCAACAGGGTAGTAGTGCACTATTTCCCATTATCAGTGGTGTCTTCCCCCTTTGTGGGGTGTGATAACTGTTGCTGTGCACCATTCAGTGTGTACACAGCCTGACATGAAGCTATGAATGAACATGATGTGTATGTGGAGAGCAAATTGTTCTGACATTTGTGTAAGATACACCCTGGGATGTTGACAGGTCCCATGCAAGCTGTATGTATGGCTTTAGATAGTGCAGCTTGTACCTGCATAGTTGTTATTACAGGGGCTCTGTAGTGTACATGGATATATAAATATGTGTATCTGTTGGGGGGGGGTGAGAGTGGGTTTAGGTTATCCAAGACCCTATCTGGATGAACAAGTGTTATTTCTGTAGGTGCAGTACTTCTCATGCCATAGTGCTGTGAAGCACAGCAGGTCTTGTTGTTGCCATTACGATTCATGACACAGCTATAGAATGCTCTGTGGTTCGCCTCATAATATGTGGCTGATTAGTTTTACAGTAGCCTTGTGTGGTTTTATATGGTCTATCTGCATTTTACTGAGGCTGACCAGGGATCACCTCCACTCATGAGTGTTCACTCTTGCAACAGTTACTACCTTCAGTGGTACAGTTTAAGGCAGGGTAGCACCAGTTTGCCTTCCTATTTGTATCTGGTTGAATCTTGGTTATGTTTCAATGGCACAATCACTGCACTTATGTGAGTGCTTAAAGTGCATTTGTGTAGGATTCAGCATTTTCACATGCATTGTCCATCTGCATGGGTGCTATAACAGTCACCACTTCACTCTTAAGAAGCATAACATTGGCTTTAGAGACTGACTATGTGTAGCATACTGTTAGCTCTTTTTGTTTGACTATGGTGATCCAGGTCATTGGGGTTAATGAAATTCAACAAGCATTGAGCTCATGTGTTGGTACATGAGTAGCCTTCCCAGTTCATAATGGGATAGTTGAGAGTAGCCATTATTATGTTTTTCTGTCTCAAATCTAATATTCCCCATTACAGCACAATATGACAGTTGGGAATTCTGATGCATGGTGGATGAACTGTCGCAAGGTGCAATTTGGATTCCACTTTGCCACAAAGGTAGTTGCTCAGCATAATGCATCTGGTTATGCAAGTGCAACTAGCATGGGGGTGTACATATCCTTCAGGAATATGGACACACCTGTGGCCCGTGTGTTCCAATAAAGGATAATGGCCAAGAGGTGAGGTATGTGTTATAACATGGTCATGCAGGGGTGCTCTCCGGAGCATTGAACCATACCTCAGTCACTGCACAGATATGGTCTCCATGTTAAGGATTAACGTAAGTGAGTCCATACTGAGTTTCTGAAATGTATCATTGAGTAGCGAGACCCGCAGTTTATTGCTAGGCTGTCCCTGTCACAGCAGTGGATTTTCACTTGAACTTTGCATGATGAAGGCACTATAGGGGAAGCATGAGCCCTAGCCAGTATCCAGATTCCCAGGGGTGGCAACCATGTTATTCCAGGCATAGAGATACTGGATACCCTTTGAATTACACCAGTACATTAGACAATTGTGGAATACAATCCTTTTGTCCCTGTACTGCAGTATCATTCTGGCCAATGGCAGAATGCTACCCAGGCCTTGGGACATACCTGTATGGGCTACAAGACCTGACAGTTCCTACATGTGTGTTTCCATGCAGTCCAGGTTACTGCATCACAGGTCCTGCAAAACAACATGGAATATGCCAGAGCCATGTGTATAGTTCAAAAGGTGGTCTGAGTGTATGGGTATGTGGCTAATCATGGCAGACAGGCAGCTGACAGTATGTTTGCCCTCGTATAGCTTGGTGTGTAACATAGTGCTAGAGTTTGCATTCACAAATGAGTACTGTTGGGCATGTTTCTGGCCACGTGTTCTGAGGTGTGACACAATTATGCAAACTATGTCATACAGTTTGTGTATTTTGTTGTCTGTCTATTCCAGCTTGGGAGGTCTCTTGCTTGGCCAGATACTTAGAAGCCTCTGTGGATGTGTGTGATTCCTGGTGGTATATGTGGCTGTGCTTACTGTGTTCTGGTAAGGGTATGTGTTGGTTGTGGTGATGAGATGCATGTGTTAACCTACACCTCATGACTATCCAGTCCAGTCATGGCTGTAGACTGGACTTCCTTTCAGCTTACCCCTGTAGCTGCATCCCAGACAATGTGTGGGGTGTGGTGTTAGGTGGGTTTGGCAGTGTACATGGCATTGAGATCATTCCCCCAGGATAGCCACATATACAAAGCTGACATTAGTAAACACCAGTAGCTGACTAGTGGACATGCCTGTATGAGCAGTCAGTACTACAAGTACCATGTACTGTATTCAGTTTACTTACTGCATATGAAGATGTTTTAGACAGTGATGCTCACATGTAAATATTTGTGTTATGGACGTGACAACACTGGCTATTACAGAAACATAGTAGCTACCTTTAGCAGCAATCCTCATCTGAGGAGCACATCACATCGTGATAGTTGATTACAGATGATGCAAATATCAACAGGTCTGTATCCTTTTCTGGGTATATACTCACATATCCACCAGAACCATGAGCTCTGTTGGGCACAGACACCCACTCCTCAAACAGAGTCAAGTATCAATAGACTCTGCTGCCACTATCAACATGATCAGGATATAATCAGATAGTGTGAGCCATCACCTATGAAGCAGCTATTACACATGGGCAGCAGTCTTCTACATCTTACACTCCTACTGCAGATGTTACACTGGAGTTAAAGATGAAATGCAACTTGTTTCATTACTGTGCACAACCTTACATACTGTATTTCCAAGCAGCTGTTAGGTTGGCAATGAGAGGTTAGGCTACACAAACCTGAAAGTTCAACCAGTGTGTCTCTACTCTCAATATCCACTCTATGTAGGTGTGCACATAGCCATTTGGTCCAGCCCTGTAACAAGGGTCACAACACATTTGCATAACATGTACACATGCACAGCTGCTATTGCTTGAAAACGATACTAGAGAGGTGGATACCTCTCAACTGTCCCTGATTTTCAGGAACGTCCCTGATTTTGACTTAAATTTTAACTCTGTCCCTCTTAATCCCTCCTAAAACTAGTGACTTTTGGAGGAAAGGTGGTGAATTACACTTAATGAATAATGACAATACTTAAGAGTTATAAACTTCTTTTACCTCAGAAAATGTGTATTAATTCATATGCTCTGATTCTGTCAATGTTTCAAGTTAATAGCACTAATATTTTAAAAGTGTCCCTGATTGTCCCTGAAGTTTTCTTGACTTGTCCCTGATTCTGTTGAAATTTGTCCCCAATTGGTTGAGAGATCTGGCATGGATATTACATGTTTTATGTGCATGGATAGTTACCTAGCCCTTCCAATTTTCTTTGCTATCATGCTGCTAAACTGTCAGATGAATACAAGTCATATAAGTTTATAGGTTCATAGGTAAGTACTAGGCTATCTGCCCAAGGGCATTTATAAGCCCAGCCAGAGTGTGTTGGCTTTTGCCACCCCCTTAGATTAGTTCCCTGTGACTCTGACCAGCAGAGACATTAATTCCCTGTGCCCCTGTCCAGCAGAGCCACTGCAGTGATCCCTGGGGTAAATCTTCTGTTTCCCGTCCACCCGTCAAGGCTTCTCTTCAAGAGTGCTAGTTAGGGACTCTGCCTGACGTATATTTGAATTTTGTTCCAATGGATGGGGAGTCTCTGGGTCAGGAATCTATCCCTCCAGCAGGTTGTATTTAACATTTTGGTAAGGTTTATATCCCTAGAGCGTGTGGCTCTCAGGGATTATTTTTTTAGGTGGAGCATATCCATCAATTCTGGGTTGAGCATGGCCTTGTATGTCAGGCATAGATCACCTCTGAGTAAGCGGTATGCAACCGAGTACAGCTGGAGTTTCTTTAGTCGGGCAACATAGGTCATCTGTCTGAGACCAGTAGTCCTCTTGGTGAGGTACTTCTGTGGTCTTTCCAGCTGTTGCAGGTGTCTTGTAAGGTACATCCCAAATGTGGTGTTGTATTCTATAATGGGTCTAATAAGTGATGAGTAGAGAGGCACAATAACCTCCTTTGATCTGGATGCAAACCCTTTTGAGATTAGGTGGGCCACATAGAAGGATTTTCTAAACACCTTGGCAATATGATTATCAAAGGAGAGATTACTATCTACTTGGGTCCCCAGATCCTTTATTACTTTTTCTGTAATTAGGGGACTACCATCTATGTGGTAGTTTGTGGGTACTTTGTTTTTTCCAAAGGGGATGACTATGCACTTTTTGGCATTCAGCTTGAGGCCATGATTTTGACACCAGGTATCCGTTTCAGTGAGACCCTTCTGGAGGGTGTCTGTATTAGCCAGAGAATCAGTTATGGCCCCTAGTTTGCAGTCATCTGTGAACTTGGTCAGTCAAAGTCCTCCTGCGCTTGCCTGTACCTCTGAGAAGTATATACCAAACAGGAGGGGTCCTAGGACTGAGCCCTGGGGTACACCACTTGTAACCAGTTTAGAGTCGGATCTAGAGTATGCAACTCTCACCATGTGGGTTCTGTCCATGAGCCAATTTGCAATCCATCTCATGATGTGGGATTAATGTTCAGGTTGGTGAGCTTGTCTATAATACCAGAACGTGGAATGGTGTTGAAAACCTTTGCGGGGTCTAGGTAGGCTGTGTGGACATCCTTACCCTCGTTTAATGCCTTGGTAAATGTCTCGAAGAAGTCCACCAGGTTTAGGAGCATGATCTGCCCTTAACAAAGCCAAACTGGGTGGGGTCCAAAGTTTGGAGGTTCCCAATGTCTCTAGTAATGAGTTCCATGATGATGCGTTCCATAGCTTTGCAGACCAGGCTAGTCAGGCTTATAGGGTGATAGTTCCCGGGGTCCGTTGTGGCGCCACCTTTGTGGAGTGGGATAACTGTTGCTGTGCGCCACTCTGTGGGTACATAGCCTGTAGAGAGGTTGAGTTTGAATAGTGTGTTTAGGTGGGGGGTTACTTAATTTTGGAGCTCTTGTGGGATGCAGCCTGGGACACCGTCCAGTCCCATAGAGGCTGTGTTTTTGTTTTTGGATAGGGCTGTTTTAACCTGTGTGTCAGTGATTGCTGGGACCTTACATTCTTCTGGTATGGTTATGGGCCCTTTAGGGGATGAAATGGGTGTGAAGTTTGCACTAAACCTGTCTGCCAAAATGTTGGCAATATCAGTCGGTTCAGTGTATTTTGTGCTATTCGGCACCAACTCAGAGCAGATCTGAGAGTTTCCAGTTAGGTTCTTGACATAGCTAAAGAATGCTTTGTGGTTATCTTTGGAGTCCTTGGCAATTTTTCTTTCGAAGCTAGCCTTGGATAATGGGATCGTAGTTTCTTGCTGATACTGATCAGGGATGTCTTTCCTTCTAGGGATTTTGCTCTTGTCTGTACTAGTTTCCTCCTTCTATTGTAGAGCCTGTTTATGGCAGGGGTCCACCAGACTGGTTTACTTTTCTTGGGGGAGTGAATCTTGGTTTTACTTGGGATAGCACGATTCATGCATTCCTGCAGATGGTCATAGAGTGCCTTTGTATAGGTTTCAGCAGCTTGGACAGCATTGTCCATTGGCGTGGGGGCTGTGAACCTTTCCACCTCGGTCTTAAGTAACTTGAAGTTTGCTTTTGAATAGTTTTTCACAGTGGTTTCCTTGAATGGGGTTGGTGGCGGAATGTGGATATCCAGAGTGATTAGTCTATGGTCTGATCTAACCAGCGAGAGGATGACGTCAGGTGTGGAACACCTGTCACCCATGTTGGTGATGACCAGGTCCAATATGTTGTTCCCTCTGGTGGGGGTGTTGACTAGTTGATCCAGGGCATTCGAGTTTATAAATTCTAGGAAGCGTTGGGCAAGGGAGTTAGTACTTGAGTAGTTTTCCCAGTTAATGTTTGGGTAGTTAAAATCACCCAGTATTAGGGTGTTCGGTTGGACCTTCATATTTCCCAGTGTCTCCAGAAATGCAGAATGGGGGTCCTGGGTCAAGGTGGGAGATCTGTAGCAAGCTACAATTTGGATTGCAGTTTTGCCCTTTGTTAGTTGCACTTGGATGATCTCTGATGCATTGTGCTGTGCCATTAACCTGGAGGTGTGAGTATTCTTGATGAAAATGGATACACCCCCGCCTTTTGAGTTTCGGTCCGGGTTCTGTGGCCGAAAGGTATGGTATGAGTTATAGCCTGGTTGTGCTGGGGTGCTCTCTGGAGCCTTAAACCAGGTTTCTGTTACTGCATAGATATCGATGTTCTCCATACTGAGGAGTGCCTCCAGTGTGTGCATTTTGAGGTTTAGACTTCTGGCGTTGAGTAGCATTACCCTCAGTTTTTGGTTTCTTGTGCTATTTATGGTGGTGGGTTTGTCTTTTGAGCCTTGTCTAAAAAAGGCACTATAGGAACGGCAAGAGTCTTTGCCAGTATTCGAAAGCCTAAGGGTGACAGGTGCAAGCCATCTCTTGCGAAGCAACGTGGCTTGTCGAGCATATCATCCCAGATAGACAGATACTGGATCCCCTTTGAATGACACCAAAAACTTAGCCAATTGTTGAAATTGATATTTTTTTCTTTGTACTGTGGCATCATTCGTGGTAAGGGCAGGATGCTCCTCAGGGTCAGGGTCATACCTGCCTGGGCTACATGATCAGGGAGCTCTTCCATGCCTCTTTTCATGTAGTCCAGGGAAGTACGTCTCAGGTCATTCACACCAACATGTACAATGACAGAGTCATATTTGTACTTGTTCTGGAGTGACCTGAGTGCTTGTGTTATGTGGCGGATCCTTGCGCCCAACAGGCAGCTAACTGTAACCTTCTCCTTGTCCAGCCTAGTTAGTGGGACATCAGTATGCCTGACTATAGAGTCTTCTATTATTTGTGTGTTGGGTAAGTTATTTTGCCTTAAGGGCTGTGATTGCGTGACACACACATTATGCGAAGTATGTGGTTCATGGCTGATGATGGGTTGTTGAGGTTGCTTGCGTGTCTGCTTTGGAGGTCTCTGTTGCTTTTGCAGATTTTTATTTAGAGCCTCTGAGTATGTTTTCATCTATTTATGTGTGTTATTTGCCTGTATTGGTTTGTTAGGTCTATGTGAGACTGGTGTTGTGTTGCAAGTATTACCCTTCTCCTCTTGACTGTCAGTTCCAGTCTTGGGTTGCATGTATCCTGTATATTTATATATTTATATATTTATATATATATATATATATATATATATATATATATATATATATATATATATATATATATATATATATATATATATGTGTGTATCCTGTTATTGAGTATTGTAATTGCCAATAGACATAACTAATGTTTGCATAACATAGAAATGTTACGAAAAATGGAATACAGATCTGCCTAAAATGCTGCACATTACACAGTTATTGGCACAGTATCCCACAATGCAAATCATATTTGCACAGTAAGCCCACCTTTGACATGTGTATCTCACTAATACACCCATACATATGTCTACTGTTACAATATAACAACATACACTATCCCCTGTTATAGCACATACTTGTTGGACCAACCCTGACACTGACAGTGGCTAGAAAAGAATTGGTGAATTCCAAGCCCATATATATCAACCCGTGTGGTGTATGAGGAGTTTGCCTTGTGACCTACAGCAGTACACACATACAAGCATTACTACTGCTCAACAATGCATCACTACAAGATAGCTATTTCCACTATAGTTGTTGATTACACTGTAATTATTACAGAACAGGTACTACATACCCAGACATACTAAATGTTATACATACCTTCTTTGTAAATGGAAGTATTATTGACTGGTATATTAATCTTTTTTGGTTTGTGTTTCAATCTTCTGTTGGGTATTTTGTACTGTTCTGCAGCTTTATACAGATGGTTTGAATGTGTGACAAGGCATCCTTTTATAGTTAGAGATCAGTAACATGTGCTATCCTGATCACCAATTGGTGTTCCAAAGTAGTTAATTACATGCACATCAGCTGTGTAGCTACTCCGTTAGCCAATACCATGGCAACAGTGGAGTATAACTGAGTATTCCACTTGGGAGTTGTCACTTTGCCTTACTTGTGAGGAAGACAGTCTGGAAGTGTTGTTTGAAATCTATTGCAACAGCTGTATGGAGACAAACCCAAATATATAGTGTGTAATGCCTAGAAGATTTGGTTTAAATGTGAGTACTGCTGTTATATTTCTGAACATTGCTACTTGTGCAGGGTTTGTCTGTACCTAATACTACTGCATATGTTTCAGTCTGGCCAGGTTGTTTGACCAGCTCAAGGCTGCATAGCTATGCATATAATGTTAGGGTGTTTACAGTGTGCTCACCAGACATCTTTAGTTTGGTGTAAATGTGTATCATACTGTGCTGATAATCAGTAATTGGTAACACTTCCTGGTGTAATTACTTTTCAACCCTCTGAAACAGGATTAGTTCAAAACAAACCCTGTAACATCAGCAGCTGTTCCATTGTATAACAGCAACTATTTCACATAGGGCCATGTTAGTGTGTCTCTGTCCAGGTATGTCAAGGTTTTAGCAGATGTCGCACAGTGGGTGAATAATTGGGTATGGTATGACAGTATGTACTGTTGTAATTAGTTTGGGTATGGGGGAGATGTTGGTAGGTGTACATAACAGATGCAGGTGTATAGGAACTGCTTTTATACATATTCTATATGTGTGTTTGGGTTCTTTCCCTATGTGAACACCTATCCCATAGTGGACTAATACTATGGTAATTGCAGGCTGATTCATTAAGGCACTGTTAAATGCTTCATGTATAGCATGCAGGTAATGTTAGTCCTTGAATCGTTTTGGCAATACATCGGAATGTAATAAAGTTTTGCTAAATGAAAGATGTCTGTGTATTTCTGTCATGGATATTTGTAGACATTGTAGTTGTGTTGGTGACTAACCCTATTTGGTTCATGTCCATAGAACATGTTTGTAATAGTGTATTGGTATATACTCTTCATATGTTATGTTCATATTGTTTAGGGGTGGCAGAATGCGCGATTGCTATACTCCATGTTATACTCAGATTTGAACACTTCAGATGCTGTATACACACATATATGTATGTATGTATATATATATATATATATATATATATATATATATATATATATATATGTATATAGATATATAATATATATTATTGCATACGTTTATATGTACCTCCATAGATGTGTAGATGTTTTTAACCTATCTATATATCTACATATATATGTATATCTCTATATATCAACATGTATCTATGTATCTCTCTCTATATATATATATATATATATATATATATATATATATATATATATATATATATATATATATATATATGTGTATAACATACACCTTTCATTGGATACATGGCTGTTTGTCCTATTTCCACACAATCCTCTCTTTTGTGGTTTTAACATGTCTGAATACACAACTGGCATAGGTACATCTCAGGTAGCTTAGTGGTAGGTTACTCTGAGGATGGTGTACATGGTTGCGGGTTCTAATCCTGAAAGTGGTTATTATTTTACCTCTCAGAGCAGGCACTGGTAGGGAAAGTGTGATTAACGCACATTTAAGCAGCTGTAAGCAAGTTTGCCCATGGTCTGCACGACCGTAAGCAAAGGTTAAACATGTGAAATGCTTATCTGTTTAACCACTGCTTACCATCGAGCAAACCCGCTTACAATTGCTTTAATCAACCTGCATCCAACAGCCCTTATTCTGGCCCTCAGAATAAATTGACAGCTCTTGCAGGTCTTGAACCCGGGACCATGAACACCACACTCACTGACTTTGCCACTAAGGCATCTGAGATATGTACAAATGTTATGGTGTTTAGAATATACATTTTACTACGAGCATTCCTCACTACTGAAAACAAATGTGACAGTCAGTTGGTGTACATATGTATGATACATGTTAATGTTCATATGTCTGTGGAATTAAGTGTTGCAATGTGACCTGACAGGGTGTATTATGGATGAGAATGGTTATTGTTTTGTGTCCTTTTATATTGTCCCCATACTCCATGTATACCCCTCCAGTTCACTTATTGAACATCCAACCCAGGCTCTCCTTGATGCATAATTTCATTACCCATCATTCCTCTCCCACCCCAATCTCCACATACACAACAAACATCCCTTCTATGGTGAATTAAGTTAATATTAATAGTTATAATACCAGAGCTGCATGTGTTTTGTGTACACTTCAATTCCTTTGGATTGCTTCTGTGTCACAAAGTGTGTTCATAGATGTTTATATATATGGCTATAGATGTAACTGTATATATATATATATATATATATATATATATATATATATATATATATATACATATATTTATATATATGTGCAGACATCACTGACATGTATATATATATATATATATATATATATATATATATATATATATAGTATTCATTTGTAACAGTTATACATATGTAGACTTGTATATGTTGATTCACAAACTACAGTACATTACAATGTACTGTACATATGTACACAAAGTGACTGTCCCATTTGTGGTCAGTACTGTGGAATGCCTATAGTATAAGGTGTAGTCTAAAGATGATGAGACACGTATACAGCTCAGATGGCTTAGTGGCAAGTTCCATACCTATGGTGTGCATGGTCCAGGGTTCAACACCTGTGATGCTTTAAAAATGTTTTTTACTCCAGAATAAGGCTCATTTAAGCAGTTGTAAGCATGATTAAAAGTGTATGTGCGGAATTAAAGCAGCAGTTAAACACAGTTAAACAAAATTTAAAAACTTATAACCTGTTTGTGCAAACACGGCCACATCTGCTAACTACTCAGGATATATACATTTCAGTGAAGTAACATCTCACTATGTGCTTACATAACATTACATTCTCTGTTGACTTTACTCTCTGGCACACATGGGTTTATATGGGTGTTTCAAATGTTCATTATACTGAAGAATACTACCTATATATGCAAGCTGTGGTTAAGGTATACTTTATAACATGAAAAACATCTCTGACTTTATTGGGATTTGAACCACGAATACACAGATACTATGCAAATGCTGTAACCATTACACTATTTACATTAACGTTACTGCTGCCTATTTCCTATTTAGATGATTTCTATGTGTAAGCTAGGCTAAGCAAAGAGCAGAGGCGCTCAAACACACTGAGCTTCACTTACTCTTGAAATAAAAACATAACAAATGAAATGAGAGACTATAAATTAAATTCCTAACTACATTAGGCATAGCCCCTCACTGACACACTCAAGAGAAACCTTGATGTGTGAATGGATAACAGCATATACACCCCTGAGATCATGTGTCCCAGAACCATACAGCCAGGGGGAGGGGGAGCTCCTCCAGTTTTATAGCTGCAAAACCTGTTGGGGAAATTGAATGGTGTTGATTTTTCACATTAACATGCCCTTTTTAGATCACTAAGTGCCCCTATCACCCTCCGCCACCCCAGTCTTCAGCAGCTTCTGGCAACTCTGCCTGGAATCACTTCACTGGCTATGCTTGACAGAGGCTCAGTTACTTCATCAATGGTGCGGAGAAAGCCAACACACTGTAGCTATGCTTCTAAATGCCCTTGGGCAGATAGCCTACTACCTATCTGTGAACCTCTAAAGTGCAGGCCATCACAGACATAATATGTGAATAAACAGAGCTTTCAGATCACAATATACAGTAAAAAATCACCATGTAGTTAGAAAACAGCTAAGTACAGCAAGAACATGCAGAACGCTGATACTTAGTCACTCCAAAAGCCTATCTTGGAAGCTAGAAGACTTGTATAAGTTTAAGGCTTTCTATTGCTTACCAGTAGCTTACCTACAGGAAAGGTGAGAAACAAGCACAGATGGGAAACATGCATGCAACAATACCATACCGGCTTGCATATGTCAGCCTTAGGTTTTTGAATACTGGCCAAGGTTATTGACGCCCCCATGGTGCCTTTTTAGGCAAGTCTCAAAGGTGAATCCCACCTCCGTAAATAGCACAACAGCAAAATCAATGAGGGTTATGCTACTCAATGCCAGAAGTTGTAATCACAAAATGCACGCACTCACAGCACTCCTCAGTATGGACAACGTCAACATCTGTGCAGTAACTGAGACCTGTTTTAAGGCTCCTGAGAGCACACCAGCACTGCTGGACTACAACCCATACCACACATTTTGGACACAGAACATGGACTGACACAGACATGGATGAGCTGTATCCATATTCATCAGGGATACCTACACCTTCAGGTTAGTGGGGCAGCATGATACCTCAGAAATCATCCATGTGCAGCTAACATCAGCCACAACTGCAATGCAAACTGTGACCTGCTACAGGTCACCCTCCATGACCCAGGACCACCACTCCACCTACCTGGAGACAGTGGAAAACATGACAGTCCTACCAAACACCCTGGTATTGGTCGATTTCAACCACCCTACTATTAACTGGGAAACTTACTCGTGTACTCACTTCCAGGCCCAGTGCTTCCTGGAATTTATCACCTCAAATGCCCTCTATCAGATGGTAAACTCCCTAACCAGAGGTGGAAACATACTAGAAGTGGTAATCACCAACATGGGCGACAGGTGCACCACAGCAGAGATAAACCAGTCTCTGGTTAGATCTGACCATGAACTATTCACTGATGATTTCCACACCCAACCATCACTCCCATCCAAGGAAATGACAGTGAATACCTTTCCTACAGCTAAATTCACACTACTAAAGACAGAGGTGGTAGGTTTCACAGCCCCCATGCTAAGGGAAAACAGTGCTCAAGATACAGACAGATTTATAAATGCACTCTATAAGCACCTACAAGGATGTATGGATCGTGCCATCACTGGTAACCAAGATTCTCTCCTCCAAGACAAGGACACCAGTCTGGTGGACCCCTGCAATAAACAGGCTATACAACAGAAGTAGGACAGTAGTCCAGAGAAACAGCAAATCCCAAGAAGGACAGACATCTATGACCAGTATTAGTAAGAAACTTAGGTCCCTCATGAAATCATCCAAGGCTAACATCAACAGGGAAATAGGCAAGGATTCAAAAGATAACCACAAAGCCTTCTTTGGCTATGTCAAGGATCTAAGTGGTAACACACAGATTTGCACTGTGCCGGTGCAATATAGCACAATATATACTGACCCTACTGATATCGCCAACATCCTTGCAGATACATTCAGTGCAAACTTCACCCCCTAATGAGCCCACAACAATACCCGAAAAGTACAGTATCCTAGACATCAGAGACACACAGGTGGAAATAGCCCTCTCAAACAGCAAAACACAGCATCAATGGAGGCAAATGATATCCCAGACTTCATCTTGCAAACACTACAAGACAAACTAAGCCCCCACCTAATTAAGCTTTTCAACCTCAGCCTCTACACAGGCTGCATGCCCATACAATGGAGCATATCAACTGTTATTCCACTCCACCAAGGTGGAAACACAACTGACCATGATAACTACCACCCCATAAGCCTGACTAGCCTGGTCTGCAAAGCTATGGAGTGCATCCTCATGGCACTCATTAACAAAGACATTGGTAACCTCCAAAGACTTGACCCAACCCAGGTCAGCTTGGTTGAGTGCAGATCATGCCTACTGAACCTGTCTGATGTCTTACAGACAGTCACCAAGACATTAGATGAGGGGAGAGGAGGTTCACACATACTACCTGGACCTTGCCAAGGCTTTTGACACCATTCCCCACTCAGGTATTATTGATAAACTCACCAGCCTGTACATAAACCCATACATCACAGGATGGGTTGCCAACAGGCTTACACACAGAACCCACATGGTAAAACTAGCAGCCTCCAGGTCCAACTCTTAACCAGTCACAACTGGTGTCCCACAGGACTCAGTTCTGGGACCCCTACTGTTTGGCATATACTTCTCAGAGGTACAGGCAAACACAGGTGGACTACGGCAGACCATGTTTGACAATGACTGCAAACTGGGAGCCATAATTGACAGTCCAGCTGACACAGACATCCTTCAAGGGGCCTCACAGAGACCGACACAGGGTGTCAAAGTCATGGCCTCCAGGTAAGTACCACAAACTGCATGGTCATTCCATTTGGGAAAAACTAAACACCCACATATTAACACATAAGTGGCAGCCACTTTAATACAGATGAGGTAATAGGGGATCTGGGGACTAAGGTAGATAGTGATCTCTCCTTTGACAATCATAACTCCAAAGTAGTTAGGACATCCTTCTTTGTAGGCCATCTAATTACTAAAGGGTCTGCATCTAGACATACTGAGGTTATAGTGCCCCTTTACTCATCACTCATCAGTCCCATCATAGAGTATAAAACCCCATTTGGGATGTACCTCAGAAGACACTTCCGACAGCTGCAAGGTCCACGAACGTACCTCGTCAAGAGGATCACTGGCCTCAAACATATGTCGTATGTAGCCAGACTGAATAAACTCCTGCTTTACTCAGTGGCATCTCATTTACTCAGAGATGATCTCTTGTTGTTGTTGTGTCTTTCGGCTTATCCCAGTTAGGGGTCACCACAGCAGAACTCCAGTCCGCTAATGTTTGGTAGTGGATTTTTACGTGCCGAGTTACCAGCCCTGATGCACAACCTTCAACGAAGGCACGCCCATTCATGCATGCCTCCACACAGAAGATGCTCTAACTGAGAATCGAACGGTACAACGTCTTGCTGTGAGGTGACAACACTACCGCAGCACCACTGCTGGCCAATAAAGCCATTACATTATACAGAGCTACTCACTAAACCTTGAAGAGTGGATGGGGAAAAGTAGATACACCCCAGGGATCCCACCATTGGCTCTGCTCCATAGAAGGACAGTTAATTAATCAATGAGGTGGCAAAAGCTAACAGTTTGGCTAGGCTTATGAATGCCCTCAGGCAGTTAGCCAAGTACCTACCTATGAACCTATGAACCTATACATACAGTATCAGCACATGCTGATAGCTTAATTTACTGTTCAGGTGTTGACTTACCTTGTGCCAATAGCAGTTGTGTGTTCACTAGTTGAGGGATACCTATGTTGGATGCACACAGTAGACTGCCTATACATGACAATTTACAGGTAGTCTTGTGTGTGTGCCATCCATTTTTACTGTGTGTGCAGGTGGAGAAAGGTGTCAGTCCCTAGGTGCCTACACTGTCAGTGTGCATGCTATACGTTCACTTCTTGCCAAGGCATAGGCATACTGGGCATGCCTCCGTCTGCCTACTGGGGCTGGCTCAGGGTATTCGTGGTCTGAGTACCTCTGTGCCTGTCAGGCCCTTGGCAATGGTGGTGGGTTGTGAGGGCCTTCACCATTCTGTCCCTGCTGCAGCTGTTTCTGCAGGATCATATTGTGTAGCATGGCACATACTATGAAGATGTGGGCACACATGCCTGGAGAGTACTGCAAGGCTCCACCAGATATGTCCAAGCAATGGAACCGTGATTTAAGCATCCCAAACACATGGTGTATGATGATTCTGGTTTGTGCGTGTGCCTCATTATAGCGTTCTTGCATGGGTGTGTGTGCATTTCTGATGGGAGTAATCATCCACGGTTCCAGTGCATAACCAGCATCCCCTACCAAGTGGCAATATGGGATGTCTCCCCTGGCAAATACCTGATACAGCTGTGAGGCATGCCAGATGTGGGAGTCGTGATAGTTTCCAGGGCTGCCAGCACACACATCCATGATAATGCCCTGGGCATTGCACACGACCTGGCAGCTGATGGAGGGGTATCCCTTGCAGTTTATGTAACGCCTTCCCTACTCACTGGGTGGTGACTTGATGTGTATGTGTGTGCAGTCTATTGCAACCAGTACCTCTGGGTATTCTGCCACACGGTGGAAGAGACGCATATTGCTGGCCAACTCTTCCTGCATTCGAGGGACGTATATGTGCTCATTGGCATGTGTTAACATGGCATCCAGGAACTGGTGAAGTACCCTGGATGCTGATGCCTGTGAAATCCCAGTGATATCCCCAGTTGGCTTTTGAAAGGTACCTGTAGCTAGTATTCTCAGGCTTACACATACCTTCGTATCCACTGGGATGGGTTCCCCTCTGTTTTTTCTGGCTCTGAGGCGTGGCCAGCACAGCTCCACAAGTTGCTGTAGGGTGTTCATGTCCACCCTGTAACACTCTACTATCTCCAGATCATGTAGACCCTGGTAGGTTACCCTCGGTCTGAACACTCTTCTCCTCCTCTGATGCCTGAGGTGGTTGTCAGCATCATCCTCCACACCACCTTCAGTCTCCAACACATGCTGGTGGATCAAAGCTATGGCAGCCCCTAACATGTACATATTAAAAGTTCCCCATCTGTATACACCAATGGTGCAGAGTGTATGGGAATACACAAGTGTGTGTGAGGTGCTTTCACACTTTATACTATTGTGCTATGGATGCTGCTGATGTCATTGGGTGTGTATGAGTAATTCCAGCTGCAGGGTATCTTAATTATGGGTTTTACAGTGAGTACTGCAAGTGTGGGGCCTGTAGTGTGGAGTTATGCTTGCCTGCCTTGATTAATCTGTTGCCCTTTAATTCACTTTTAAACCTGGATCCCCTCCCATTGTCAGGCATGCATCCACCTGCCAGCTTTCTTGTTTTGTACTTTCCCTACTCAGTCATGTGTTGTAGAATGTGTCTTGTAGCTGATATAATGCAATTCTGCTTTGTTCTGCTGTGACACTTTACTGTTTTCTTTGCAGTACAGCCCCTCCCCTTTCCTGTTCTGCAGGTAGCTGCTTGCAGCCTTGTTAGCTGTTGTCAATGGCCCACTGTAGGTTCCAAGGTGTTAATTAGGCATTTGTACTCCAATTTCCCTGCTGCAGCATTTCCTTATTTATTTCCTATATCCTTCCTGTTTCAGCTCCAGTGTGCGCCGCGCAAACCCGTTTACCAAGTTTAAGCGTGTTTTAATCTCCATTCACATGCATACTAGGTTACCTTGTGTGCTCTCGGCTAAGCAAAGCTATAGCCAGTTCAACACACCCCTTTCCTGCAGCTTTGCTTGGCTACGGGCAAACCGGATTAGCAATGCTCCAATGTGTTTACAGCAAAGGTGACACACCCCTCTCTTGTTGTCATCTTTATCTCAAGGGCACACCTCGGTGTTATAACGCTATGCTGTGAGGTACATCCTTACACCAGCGAGGAATGTGTGATTCACTATTACTCCTCTCATTTGTATGGCATTGCCTACTAATTCCTAGCTACCGTGCATAACACTGTCACAGCCCCTTAGCAACCCTTGCACCATGGTGTGATGTAGCATGCCTGCCATTGACTATTATGGGGAAATCATATGTGTTACATTGCAGTTTTATTCTATATTTTTCTATTTTCCTTGCGATCCCATTTGCGCGCCACTGCCCTGCGCTTAAACTTCACAATAGTGCGCAAAAAAAAATTAAATGTTATTTTTATATTTTGTACATGTTTTTTTATGCCAGTGGCTATATATTTAGCCATTGGCATATATTAACAATATAATACATGTGTTTGGTCAGCTGTCATGGCTCCGATTTTATGTTTGCAAAAATGCAAAGCATTTTTTTATGGTTTACATTTCTGCATGCTTACACTACGCTTGCACCACTTCATGGATCGATACATACCTTCATTTGCATGCTACACTGCTGCACATGGGGTAATTAGCATACAGGGGCCGGCGGGCGCGGCGTATATTGTAGCAGGTAGTGAAACAACAAGCTTGCAGCTGGATCGCTTGCCAGACATATTTGGTGTTGGAACGCTGACGCTATGCCTGCACCTGGCACAAGCTTCATGAATCCCGGGGCAAGTCTTTTAGCCACTGTTTATATGTTGCCCTGTTTTGGGCAATAGTTCCTGTTGCTGTGACTGGAAGAATTATATTTATTATTACACCATTGCATTTATCTCATACTGTGTCCTAACAACTACATGATACACAAAAGAATAATCCAAAGCTGTCTAATGTGGTTGAATTTAGGGAGCTAAACAAAAAGCTCCGTAGATTCAGGACTCAACCTGTAACTGTTTTCAAACTGTTTAATGAAGCGCTTTTCGTCACTCTCAATGAAGCAACTTCTTCAGGCAAAGTTTCAAAAACACAAGTGCACATATAAATAGTAAGAGGTTATGTCACATGATCTAACCTCATTAAAAATTCACGTAGTTATAAAACACATAAAATAGTTTGCTACATGAACAATAATCTGTTAAAACCAATAAATTAACATTGTTCATAAACATACCGCTTTCTAAACTAAATATTATTATAAATTTCCCCTAATATTTACACAAAATAGTGTTAGCATCTTATTCATCTAAATTGTATTATATGAATATTATCTGTTAAGACTCTTTAATTTAAGCAAACATTCAATATTACAAGATTCATTTAAACCTGGATTTATGAATGCATTTAATCTTATTTGCCATTCAAGCTCATGCTCTTCAAGGAGCAGATTAAAAGGACCACCTCTAATGTCACACTGTATCTGATCTATTGCTTTAAATATAAATGTATGTTCTTTATTCAATGCTGTATGTTTAGCTAGTGCATTATCAAGTTTGTCTCAATTGCATATGTGTGTTCATAAACTCTGTTCCGGAGCCTACGCTCCGTTTTACCGACATAAAATGCCTTACAAGATGTGCACTTAGCAATGTAAACAACAGATTTAGAGTTACAGTGTAACTTATATTTTAACACATACTTTGTATCATTGATGAATATTGTCTTGCCTGTTTCCATGAATTTACACATACTACATCTACCGCATGTGGACATTCCAGCAAATCTATGGGTGGTTGTTATTACATTCTTTTCAAGTAAGTTTTTAAGATTCACTCCTCTTCTAAAAACAAATTTTGGAGAGCTACCCAACTTTTCTAACAAAAGTTTATCATGTTTAATTAATTCCCAATTTTTAAGTAAAATAATTTTTACTATTTCACTATCTATACTGAATGTTGTAATAAAACTACACTCGTAAATATTTGCAGTGGTATTATTCACTGTCTGATGTCTATCTACATCTGGCGACAAATAGTTTTCACTAACTACCATATCTGCAAATTCTCTTATGTCTAGTTCTTTGTTTAAAATGGGAGAAATAATCCTGTTGTATCTTTTCAGTTGAATTTCGTCAACTAATGACATAATGAAATTTAAAGGATATCCTCTTTGTTGAAACATGTCACTTAGAAAGTTACACTCATCTAGGAAATCAGCCTCTAGTGTTGTCATTTTAGCTGCCCTGATCAGTTGACCTTTTATTATCGACCGTTTTTGTGAAAGTGGATGAGAACTAGTAAAATGCAAAAATGAATTACAATAAGTGTCTTTTCTAAAGATATTTGAAGTATACCTATAATTAACTATATCTTAAATTAAACTGACATCCAAATAATCAATATAAAGGTATTGAAAATTAAATGTAAACTCAAGAAAATCTGTTGAACTATTTAAATAATCAACAAACTTTTCGCTTGGCATTCATCACCTCTAAACAAGATAAATATATCATCCAGGAACCGTGTATAATAGGTTATATTTGCCATGTAAATCAAGTTGTTAAAAACAAATTGTTTCTCCCAATAAACCATAACCGTGTTTGCAAAACTCCCACCATATGGGGAGCCCATAGCTACACCCCGTTTCTGGAGATAAAACTCATTGTGAAATGTGAAGTAGTTGTTAGTGAGTATAATGTCTAACAAGACTTCTACGAGGTAGATTTCCTGGGCAGATGCCCCTTTATTACTAAGTGTGAGACTAACCCATTCCAGACCTTCAGCATGTGGAATTGAAGTATATAAATCTTTAACATCAATAGTAAGGAAATTATTCCCTACATCGAAGTCTAGGTTGTTAATGTTCTTTAAAAAAGACCAAGAATCTTTGCAGACCTGGGGCTCGGATAATAAATATTTTTTTAAAATGCTATCAACAACCTTAGCACAAGGATATGTAATAGAGCCTCGTCCATCAATTAATGGTCTCATTGGTGGATTAAATAAGTCCTTATGAATTTTTGGAATACCAAACATCGTAGGTATTTTTGGCCATGACATAGACATATAGTTGAACAAATTAATGTTTATCTTGGATTCAATGAACAAATCATTTATGTATCCTTTTATCAGATTGTAGGCTGTATTTACTTCATTTATTGATGCTTTACTATAAGCATCACTACTCAGGAAAACTTCCATCCTAGAAAAATAATCCATTATATCAAATATGGCCAAACCCCCACCTTTGTCTGGTTTAGCTACCCTCACTTGCATAGATTTTAATGTTTGTAATGCCGTAATTTCCTCATATGTAGTATTAACTTTATTCATTTTACTGTTGACAAAGTTCTTCTGTCCATTTGTAAAATACCTTAAGTTGAGTTCAGACACTATTTCAAAAACATTCAACACTGGGTGTAATGGGGGATTAAACACACTGGATACCCTAAATAAGGAACCCATTTCCCCTATATTACCCAACAATGTTGACAAATTAAATTTTCTCACAAACAATTTTAAATCTTTAATTGTTTGTACAATATCAAGATGTCTACTCGGAATGAACGTGTTCCCCTTTGCTAATAGTTCAATCAATATTGGGTCGATGTTAATTGAAGAATAATTAAAAATATGAAAGTCACCAGTACTATTTTTAAGAGTTACAACACTCTTTTGAAGTTCCTGTGCTATCTCCTGTTCCTGTTGGTGCATCTGTTTTTTTGAACATAGTTGTTGCATTTTTTTGGGGTAGCACCTGGGTGAACAGAGTTTTGAAAATTTGAATTGTTGTCCCGTGCAGTACCCTCTTGTTGATTATTGTTCAAACCTCTATTATTGTTAGAGCAAATTCACTCACTGCACCTGACCGGCTCATGTTCATCATCCAGAGGAGAAGAAACCACGGGGGTAGCTGTATTTAACGTATTAGGTACACTCCTGTTTTCCCTTTGAACAAGGTTATTGGAAGATGGTGCACCCACTTGGGCCAAAGACGGCCTAGGGTATGCTGTGCCATTATTATAAGCTGCACGGTCTCTTCTCATTTTTTTAATTTTGTTGAATTTTAACCTGTCCAATAATTGATCAGTGCTAGAAAAACACCTCTCATAATCATATTTATATCTGAGAAAATCAATATGAGTAGTTATAAAAGAATTAATGTCGGAAACTTCACGTGTAAGCTCCTCAATTTGAATCGTATAATGTTTTAGCATCAATTCCATTAAGTCAAACCCTTGCTGATTGAAGAGTGAATTAAACTCAAGATGAAATAAAGAGTCTGCAATAAGACCAGTGGGATACTGATGGTATCTCAACCCCTTCGGGACTATACGTTCTTTTAAACACTCTTTAAAATAAGTTGTTTCTAATTGGAGCTTCTTCAATTTAAGCAATTTAGTATCAAATAGTTTTAATTGATCAGTAATAGAACCAGGACCAACCTGTTGTAATTCGGCATTGTCAGTCAGTTGCTCCACATTATTCACAGGGTGTAAACACAAGTTGTTTGTGTCATTTACCCATTCTTGAAATGATGGTGCACTAATAAACCCCATAATGCCCTTGTGATTAATCCATTGTTCATGAATAGAAGTTCCAAATATATCAGGTGCACGGCCTGAAAGCCATAATTCACTGGATACTGTTCCACCAATTGTAGTAGTGATACCTCTCTCTTCCTGGTTACTGTTCGATGGAGATGTTTGGTTATTGGTAGGTGGTATGCAAGGATGAACACCTTGCTGCTGCCCAGGTGGGGGAAAGGAACTAGTAAGTTGAGCAGTACTCAGAGTGGCTGAGTCATACGTTGAATTCATACGAACAGCCATCTCATCAACACATTTAGTCAAAGCATTCAATAATGCTGTTATATGTGTTATATATGTGAATGTCCACATGCGGTAGATGTAGTATGTGTAAATTCATGGAAACAGGCAAGACATTTTTTATCAATGATAAAAAGTATGTGTTAAAATATAAGTTACACTGTAACTCTAAATCTGTTGCTTACATTGCTAAGTGCACATCTTGTAAGGCATTTTATGTCGGTAAAATGGAGCGTAGGCTCCGCGACAGAGTTTATGAACACACATATGCAATTGAGACAAATAAACTTGATAATGCACTAGCTAAACATACAACATCAAATAAAGGACATAAAGTTATATTTAAAGCAATAGATCAGATACAGTGTGACATTAGAGGTGGTCCTTTTAATTTGCTCCTTGAAGAGCGTGAGCTTGAATGGCAAATAAGATTAAATGCATTTGTAAATCCAGGTTTAAATTGGATGTTTGCTTAAATTAAAGAGTCTTAACAGATAACAATTACTGACATCAAGTAATTTTTTTGTTTTTTTATGATTTCCATTTGTGTACAAATAGTGGTAGTTTTAGTTTCAGTTTTTGGTTGTTAGGAAGTATATTCATTATCCGAGACAAAAACACAACCAATAAATTAATATTTTGCTTGTTCATGGTGTGTGGGTATTTATATGGTGGCTGGAGGACAGTGATGCACAAAAGCTTTGGACGATTATATACAACCCCACTACTGCCTTTCCTGATAGACATGTTGTATCTATAGATGCTTTCATTCAGTAAGGCCCTGAACAAGTACATGGGTCAGTGTTTTTCCGTAGCATATATGCACATGTTGGACATCTTCTTCAGGGGGATTTGTAGCACATGCATTGAAAAGATGACACAGCACAGGGTCTTACAATGAAAACAGGCATCACTCATGCTGGCTACCAACAGTCCTGATGTGTTTTTTTTCTATAAGATGCATCAGTATAGAACTCAGCACAGAAATGCAAACATACAAATGACTGGCTTTACAAACTGGAATATAGCGTAGCATATGTAGCTGTAAACAAGTGCCTTGGCATTTACAGACTTCGTGTTGTTGTGGCAATAATGCTATTGGCCTACTTTAAAGAAGTTGCACAGTTTGCATGTATTAGTGCGCTGTATCCTGGGATGGTACACATGATATTCTACTTACACTTTACCAGACAAACATGCCTTCTGCAGCAGAGAAGTGTATCATATATATATATATATATATATATAGATAGACATTTTGACAGGTGCCTGTTAAGGACACCTAAATCTCTTCAACAATGACAACTCTCCTAAAAACATGGTCTTTCAACAGAGGACAAAGCCTTCTGCAGAAAACAGTGAAGTATGAAAATCTGTTTCATTACGTGGCTGAAAATGAATGGGCCTCAGCAAAATGATCAATCAAATAAACTGTATCCATTTTTTGGCTCCTGTAGGCAGAGGGTGGAATTATATCAATATGTGATTATATGATTGCTGCATCTGTAGATCTGTATGAGTGCTGTACAGCTATAGAGTATGGCTGTCAGATGCACTGTATATTTGCTTAAGTGATTTTTTTATATTGTTCACCCCTTTTGTCACATACAGCAAGTGCTGTTGAGTGTCAACCTATTCTGCAAATGGTGTTGCTAGCAAGCAGACCTGTGGATGAATGACCACTTATGCAGGTACTGCATATCATGTGCCTTTTAAAATCTAGGACTTTTTAAACACTGATGAACCTGAGAAAAATCTGCCCAAGCCAAGTAGTCTGAAAGTATATGTGCAAACATACACCTTTGCAAATTCTCTTGCTCCCTACATTATAATAACTAACTAAATAGCTAATTAACTAATTAAATAAATAATAAAAAACAATCTTCTATGTGTGGTCAAGCCTTTACTATAAACCAGAAATATTTTGGAAATGCATCCCTGGTGCTTTCTACATTTCTAGACATAACTCTTAGAAAAAGCAATCATTCTCCAATGCAGCCGTCTTGGACTTAAAATTTTCTGCTAGGTAAACAGCCCTTTCTGTAACATTACAGATTGACAATTCAATTAAGTGCTTTCAGCAGGACAGTTGTTGATGGTACTGTGTTAAAATACATGCCACTGAAACAAAGTACAATCTAGTGTTCTACTACCATTCTTTAAGAGTCCATACCCAATTAAATATTTTTTATTGTTAATTTAAATTTCTTGCACTGCAGGTATGTCAGTCTTTGCACAATTTGTCCCCACTCTCAATCAATTAAGTTCTCATATCTAGTAACATGTTTAATATATTTTTTGTATCACCTTTGCAATATTGTGCGACTTATTGATATTTGTGAGTGCAGCAACCACAATAGTCCAGTGTATGGCAGAGCTGGTCTATGAGGTCAGGTAGTTGCGGAAGAGTAGACTGGTAGTGAGAGCCTTGCTACTGCTACTGACATTTGTGCCAGTATTGAGAGCTGTGCCGAAGCTACCTGCATTACACTGGAAGGAACTGCAATTGTCTCCAATGGCAGTTCAAACAGTTCCAAATTGTTTTCAGGATATTGCTATATAAGTCTGGCAGATAGTACAGAGGAAGTCTTGCAGTTTGCTCAAAGGATTAAGGCCATGAGTTAGTGGTGGATTAAGCGTACCTGGGGCCTCAGGCTGTTGGGCTTCCAGCACATATTTTAAGGCCATGAATAAATGCAAGTGTTCTTTTGGGTTTACCTTCCTGATTGCTTTAAAATATGTTTCTTGTTTAATACAGCAAAATTCATTAGTGTCTTTTAAATTTGTAATTTTGAGCACATTTTCTAAGAAGCGGTAAAACAAAATGCATTAACCAATAATGAACAAAGTATCCATTTCAGAGTATTTTTCCATAAAATGGCCATTCAAACTGACATCAGTATAATTCCCTAATATCTGAGCTCATCAATTATAGCCATGTTATTGACTGTGTACACATTACATCTGATTATGATAAAAATGGATACAGCTATATATTCCAATTAGATGTACATGTAAATGGTCGATTCTGTAAAGTCAGACTAATGACTTTATAACTTCATCAGCTCTGGAGCATCAGTCAGTTTTATCCAGAGACATCCCTCAAACTCAGCAAATGTAGTTACATTGTTGACTGTATCCTTCTCAGATGTATGTGTCAAAAAATTAATAGCAATAATAATAATACTCAAAGTAACATATTTCAAATTTGTTTCCCCACAAACACAGATTAGCCATAGTAAAGTATTTCAAATTAATTCACACAAACAGGGACACTAGTCCCACAAAGCTAGACTAAATAATGTTTAAAATAAGATGGCAACAGCATAAGATACTTTGATCAACAGATAGGTTCCCTACTCCAGCAGCAGTTCTAGCCACTTTGTTAATTGTGTACACCCCTTATTACTATGACAAAATAAATTACATGCACTTTATTGGCAGCTTTATATGAACTACATGAAATGTATAAAGATCACTAGCATCACCCCATAAGACCCATGCCATGTGAAGTACAATTTAAATAGAAAGTACAGTTGTGCACACTTACCATAAATGTAGATGTTCGAGTGTATTCACTGTTGCAGTCATCACATTTGGGTTATCCCTGCCAGGGTAACCCTCAGACGGCCCGAATACCAGAGACTTAGTACTTCTGCTTCGGTTGATGTCACTTAAGGACTGACATCAGGTCGTCAATGGTATAAAGTAAGGCAGCCGATGCCATTACATCAGTTTTTCATGCCCTAACCTGTCAGGAGCCCCCAAAGTAGGAGGCCATGTTCTGGTGAAAGAACCCCATCAGTGGAAAATAAATAACAATATGTCCCTTGTAAGGAAAGGAAAACATCAAGGAAGAAAGGTAACCAAAGGAGAAAGAGAAAAAAGGGGGGTGGAGGGAGGGAAACCAGGACTGCAACAGTGAATACACTCAAACATCTACATTTATGGTAAGTGTACACAACTGAATTATGCTCTTTGTGTTTCACTGTTGCAGTATTCTCATTTGGGTAGATTCCCAAAGCTGAGGAAATGGGTGGAGGCAGTTAAGGAAGCTAGGGGATGGCTAGGATGCCCTGTAAGATTGCAGAGGCAAACCCTGCCCTGGATTTGGAGAAGAGAGGCAGGTGGTAATGCTTGGTGAAAGTGTGAACAGATGTCTAGGTGGCAGCCTCCAGGATGTCCCTGGTGGGGACTCCTCTGAGGAAAGCTGCAGAGGTGGAGGCTGTTCTGATGGAGTGTGTCCTGACCCCCTTGTGGGGAGACTTACCATGCTGTTTGTAGCCAAAATGGATGCAGTGTGCTATCAATTTGGAAATGGTTTGCTTGGAGATGGCTTTGCCTTCTGCCTCTGTAATAAAGCTAACCAATAATTGATCAGACTTTCTGAAGGATTTAGTCCTGTCCAGATAGTATCTGAGCTGTCTGTGCACATCTAGAGAGTGAAGAATCCTTTCCCCCTTATTCTAGGGATCAGGAAAGAAGGTGGACAAATGAATGGATTGGTTGAGAGCCACACTGGATACCACCTTGTGCATGAAGGATGGGTTATTTCTGAAGGATACCCAGTCTGCATGGAAGATGATGAAGGGTTCCACAGCCATGAGTGCTTGCAGCTCAGAGACTCTTCCAACTGAAGTGATGGCCAGAAGGAAGGTGCCTTCCAGGAAATTTTAGCTCTGCAGAAGAAGCTGGTTCGAAAGAAGGCAGGGTGAGCTTTTCCAAGACAAAGTTAAGGTCTCAAGCTGGTGTAGGTGCCATTCTGGGGGCCTCAAAATGCTAGCCCCTCTGAGGAACTGTTTGATAAAAGGGTGTGAGAAAAGTGGCTGCTCAGTGAGAAAGTGAGCAGAAATAGCAGAGGCATGAATTTTTATAGAGGAGAAAGAGAGACCACTGTGTAGTAGGTCAGCTAAGTAATCCAGGATGAGAGGGATGGAGGGCTCTGCTGTATTGGCCCCCTTAGCCTGGATCCAGGTGCAGAACCTTTTCCATTTATCTGCATAAGACTTTCTGGTGCTAGGGCATCTGGCCTCATGGATAACATCCAGAACTTGTTTACTGAGGATGGCAGATTGGCTCAGAGTTAGGGAATAAGCCAAGTTGCTAAATTGAGTGCCTGCAGTTGGGGATGCATAAATTCCCCTTCCCTTTGGGTTAGTAGGTTTGGAATCTAAGGAAGATGCCATGGAGGCAGCAGGGACAGGCTGTGCAGCAAGGGGTACCAGTGCTGTTGGGGCCAGTCTGGAGCTATAAGAATGGTCCTTGGCTTTTCCTCCCTTATTTTGAGCAGTACCCTGGGGATAAAAAAAAGGGGAGGAAAGGCATAGACCAAGAAGTTGACCCAGGGGAAGGACATGGCATCCACTTTCCAAGCTATACATTGATGCTCCCTGGAGCAGAATTTGCTGAGCTGATGGTTGGTGTAGGAGGCAAAGAGGTTGACCTTCACGGTTCCCCATTTCTGAGTTATTAGGGTGAAGGTACATCTGTTGAGCTGCCACTCATGTGGATCCAGAAGGTTTCAGCTTAATTGGTCTGCCAGGGAGTTGAGAGAGCCTGGTAGGTATTGTGCTAGCAGGTGTAGTTGCATGGAAGAGGCTGTGAGCCAAAGGGTCATGGCCAGCCTGCATAGAGGGTAGGAGTGAGTCCCACACTGCTTGTTGATGTACCACATCACAGTGGTGTTGTCTGTTTTGATCAAGAGAACCCCTGTAGAGAGAGGGGGTTTGAAAGCTATCAATGTGTGCTGCACAGCCATCATCTCTTTTAGACTGATGTGCAGGGGGATTTTCTGTGGGCTCCATTGGCCCTGTATGCACCTGCCATCCAGGTGTGCACCCCAAGCATAGCCTGATGCATCTATGGTTAGGGTCTGGGCAGCAGTGTGTGGGGAAAAGGGCAGTCCCTTGTTGTGGGAGCATGCTGTTGCCCACCAAAGAATTTTTTTTTTAAGGCAAGGAATTATAGGTAGAAGAGCTTTCAGGTCTTGAGAGTGTTGACACCAAAGGCTCTTTAGGTACCACTGAAGTTCCTCATATGCAGTCTGGCATATGGAGTGAGGAGTATGCAAGATGCCATGAACCCCAGAGCTTGCAGGATTTTCCTTGCAGAAAGCTGGGGCCTTGTGGCCAGTTGAGAAAAGTAGGCTGACAGGAAAATTTGTTTCTCAGGTGTAAGGTATGCCATCTGGGATGCTGTGTCCAGACTTGCTCCCAGGAAGATTATCCTTTGAGTGGGCACCTGTTTTGACTTCTTTTCATTGATTGTATACCCTAGGGAGGTTAGCAAGTTCTTTACAAAGGCCAGGTACTTGAGCAGCCTTTCCTGACTATCTGCCTGAATAAGACAGTCATCTAAGTAGGGATAAATTTGAATATTTCTTTGTCTGCAAAAGGCAATGGCCAGAGCCAGGCATTTTGTGAAAACTGTGGGAGCAGTGGATAAGCCAAAGGGAAGCACAGAGAAGTGAAAGTGTTGAGATCCTACCCTGAAGCTAAGATATTTTCTGCATGATTCCCTGATGGGAATGTGGAAGTAGGCCTCTTTTAGATCCAGGGTGGCTAGCCAGGCGTCCTTGGAGAGCATGGGTAGCAGCTGCGGGAGGATGAGCATTTTAAATTTTGGGATCACCAGGAAGGTGTTTAGAATGGATAGATTGAGGATGGTGCACCACGTGCCCTCTTTTCTGGGCACCAGAAAAAGTCTGGAGTAGAAGCCTGGGTCTATCTGTTCTGCAGGAACATGCTCTACTGCCCTCAAAGAGAGCAGGGAATGGATTTGCTTTTGAGCCTCTGCCCACTGATTTGGTGGTAGATCTGTGAACCCTTTTGGGGTTGGAAGGGTGTGGAAGGAGAATTTGTATCCCTGAGACACAATGTTCAGAATCCATTGGTCCTTGGTAATGGTGGCCCAGGTGGTTGAGTGAAATGAGGGTTTTCCTCCTAGGGGCAAGTGAAGGTGGGCAGAGGGGAGGTCGGGAGGAGGTGAGTCATTGTCAGTTTTTACCATAAGGGGGTGGCTTAGAACTCCCTGGTTTTGAAGCGGAGGGGGTGGGATTCTTAGCAGAGGTTGCTTTAATCCCTTTAGGCCCTTGAGAAATGACCTCAGGGTCAGCTGTAGGAATTTTAAAAAGATATTTGTGTGAGTCAGGGACTCTGTAGTACCTGTCTGATTTTCTGGGAGCAATAGGTAGGGCATCAGGAGTCAAGCTGGATTCAAGGAAAACATCATCCACCACATCCAGGACTGCGGGGATGGCTAAGGATCTGTGTTGCAGAAGGTCTAAGAATTCCATGAGTCTCTTTTTAGACTGAGGGTAGTCCTGACTCTCCCACTGGAAATGGTCCCTTAAAGTATGCAGGGTTTCTCCAAAGGAGAAATCCACTGGGGGAGAGGCTGAAGGAATGGAGTTCTCTGCATCAGAATCCTTGTAAGTGGAGAGGGGTTGTATGTCTTCATAGTCAGAAGCATCAGATTCATTTGACTCTTGTTCAGACAAAACTACTGGGGACAGATCTCTTTTCCTTTTTGATGGGGTAGCTTGGATTCCCCTGATCAGCATGATAAGGCCTTCCACCATTTTAAGCATTTGAGACTGAGGCAAGGTAGCAGTTGCCTGAGAGTGGGTAGTCAGTTCCTTAGGTGTGGTTTGAACCCTGGGCCTAAGGAACTCGTTTTTTTCGAAAGAACGGTAGTCACGAAAGAAGACTACGGTTTGTGTCGAGATTCGGTAGTGCGAAGGAGTTCCTCAGAAACCAGTGCCTGATCAGCAGCTCCAAGGTAGAGACGACTACAGGATCCTTCGACAAAAAAGAGTTTTGTGGCAAACTGGACTCTGAAAGGGTCTCAGTAGCAGCCTGCAAATCAACTGAAGCAGGTATCGGGCTGCGAAAGCACCTCACTGAGTACCGGAGGACTGATGACTAGCTTAATGGAAGTGTCATGGGTAGGTTTGGACCTGTGCAATCTGTCCGTCTTTATCTTTACATTTTTTCAGAAGATCTGCTGTTGGATGGCTTACTGAACCCATATTGGAATTCGAGGACTGTAAACGAAAATATCTGGCTACAATAAGGGCCCGACGATGGATAGTTTTGGCATTAAACAAAGCACAGGAGCGACAACGGGGGATGTCGTGACCCAGGCCTAGACAAGTGATGCAGTAAGAGTGGAAGTCTCAGTGTGGTATTTGCTTTCCACAAGCGAGACAATTATTAACTTTTTCTGACATTGGTTAGTCCAAGAAAAAAGGATCCCCAACAGGGTACTTAGCTTTAGAAGACTTCAACTTTAGTTCGGAAACGAAAACTGAGGTAACGGCCAATTGGCACTCATGCGAACTGCTTCTGCTTCGGGCTCCACTGCAAGAAAGACTGATGCAATGGTGTCGGCTGCCTTACTTTATACCACTAATGACCTGATGACAGTCCTCAAGTGACAGCAACCGAAGCAGAAATACTAAGTCTCTGGTATTCGGGCCGTCCGAGGGCTAACCTGGCAGTGATAACCCAAATGTGATGACTGCAACAGTGAAACATGAAGAACATCAGTATTTATAATGACAGCATAAAGTGTAAGTGGCAATGTCGGTGGTACAACAGGCAGTGCATTCACACACAGTGTAGAAGGATGTGTGTTCTATTCCTACACCAGATAAATCAACTGCTGGCAGTGCAGTATGGCAGGGTGTGCTGCACTCCTCAATGTTCCATCCTTTGGATGGCATGTTAAATGGAGGTCCCATCTTCATGAGTTAGTAGCTCAGATGGATGTAAAAGATCCATGGCAGCTACAGAAAAGAGTAGAGGAAGTTCCCTGATGCCAGGCCAACTGTCCCCTTGCAGCATAAATCACACATCTCCCAGCAGATAAAGATGAGGCCAAACAATATCAGGAAACAGGTGATCATGAACACCCTATTTAAACATATTTCTTTGATTAACACCACACATGAATTTAAATTTATGACCTTAGAATTATTGACATTTAATAGAAGAGGTGGTGATGTATATATGCAAACAGAGTATGCAGAATATCACTGGATTAGCATATTGAGAGCTGATAAAAATCCAGGATTAAATGTGGTATTTAGTATTAAACCCATACTCAAACAAAGACAAGGAAACAGCTAAAAGATTTTTTATATCTACAGATTTTAGAAAATACATCAGTGTTTTTTTATGTCTTGATTATTTCTTGTTATTCTTCTGCTTAATTAATTTTAACGCTGATCATGTGATGTGTTACATATATGTATTTAAATGTGAAACAGCACTGTCTGATACTTAACTGTTGAAGTATTTGCAAAAGTGTTTTGCTTGTTTTATTAAATTTTATCCACTTGATATTTTTACATCTTCCTTGGTGAGTTCAGCTGAACTTTTCTTGTTATTTAAATAACGCTTTGTTTCTCCTGTGAAAAGTGGCTACTAGCCTAGTGAGACTAACCTGGTCAACAAAGGATAACTAACTAACTAACTAAATAAGAAATCCTAACCACCTGATGACATATGGTAAGTCAATATACCCAAGATCTGTAAAAGTCAAAGTCATCTGAATAATCCCACAGATAACTATTACTAATGCAGGGGTTGCTGCTGGAAAACAACTTTGCCTGTTGCCCTTGAAGAATAGATGGCTGATGTTACATTAAAAAAAATGTTGGGCCGATGGTATTGCCATAACATTTCCCTAACTAGGCTAACTATGCAATAGGATATGGCTGGCGAAATAACAGCAAGAGATTGACAGTTAGTTACTAGGTATGCAGTCCAAGAGACTATTAAGGAGCCTAGCCCAAATGCCCAGTTGCCTCAAAGCACTGTCTGGTTGAGTGACTGGCTGAAGGTCACACTGTAGGCAAATGAAGGCTGAGACAATCAAGACATGCACCACAGGAAGTTGCTTGCATTCCCTCCAGTAGAGCTCTTTTGAGTGTGTACCTTTAACCCCTAATGGGCGTGGCTTCAGCATTTAAAAATTTAAGTTATCACCTTACATTTTTAACAAATACCCATTGACAGAGGTCATATATCAATACAATTGTGTTTGCTATCATGTATGCTTCAAGATAAAATTTTCCAATACCTTGTATGTAACATGGTTTTGGAATTATTAATGCAAATATGAACAGGCAATATTTGACCCCTAGAGGAGCAGTAGGGTGTAACTGCAGAAACGCCTGGAGACGTCACTCGGCTGTAATAGCCATGGAAAGTGTAATCAATATAACCGAAAGCTTAAAATCTAAAGTCAGCTACCAAACAAGAACATGAATTGTATATGATATAACTGGTAGATATATTAAGGCATAGAGTCTTAATGGTAAGTAAATTAAGTGTCAGGTTTGTGCAACATCTCCAAGTGCATGAGAGATATTTTGATTTCAGAAGGGCCTGTAACTGATTCTAACAAAGGTATAACAATTCTACATATACAAATGGCCTCACAATAAATCATTTCTTCTGCATTTCTTTGGTATGATGCATTATTTTGACAAGTTCATACCCATCTTGTCAGATGTAGCAGTACAACTCAGGAAGCTATTTTATAGAGCATGTTGTAAAAAAGGGGATGTTAGCCATAGTTTTGAATGTTGAGGAAAGGCATTCACTACTGCAATCTGTGGGGCTTTCTCCAGCACAATTGTACAAACAAAAGTGATGAAATCAAGCTCATGGAAACTCCAACTATAACAAATTTATTATATAAAATGAAACACAAAGTTATAAAATCTTTCACACAGGAAGTACTTCCTTAGGCTTAAAATGAAAACATAAAATAAAATAAAGCCATGTGTGTGTGTGTGTGTGTGTATATATATATATATATATATATATATATATATATATATATATATATATATAACACACACACACACACACACACACACACATATATATATATATATATATATATATATCTATATATATATATATATATATATATATATATATATATATATACATATCAGCCATGTGTGATTATATATAGATATATTTTGAGAGAGATTTTTCTGTCACATATCACACAAGAACCAATAAAATGTTTTCATCTCTTAAGTTGTCTCTGTTGTAATACCAGCTTCGATGGCCACTGTGTTTATATGTCTTGAATCTGGAAATCCACTTCAATAGTGTCTGTAAGGCTTTTCAGATCACCACCCCTCAAATTCTGTTTCAGTACTTGTAATACTGCAAATTTGAAAGTATGTAAATTAACCTCCTTCATAATATGTTTACCTATTGCATTTGATTTTCAGATTCATATATTGTCTAATAAATTTGTTATATTTGGAGTTTATCGTTTTTGTTTTTACATATATTGTTTCCCAGCTTGGTTTGGCTGCTGGATTTGCCAGTGGTTGTACTTCCAGCACAGTTGTTAATAGATGTTTTAAGTATAAACTGCCTATCTAATGTCCTTTGCTAGTACCTAAGGTCAGGCAAACTGCTGTTAGGCTGCTAACTGAAAAGTAATATCAGCAGGTATTTTGCTACAAAGTATCATCAGCACAATGTTTGCAGAAAGGGGAAAGAGGATGAATCTTAATTTTGGAGTTTTTCAGAAAAAGTCTGATATGTAAAACTGAGAGGCATAGTATTCAGTTCTGCACAACATCCCAATGCATGTCTGGTTCAAGGTTTGGATGTGAACATGTAAAGTAGAAACTAAAAATAGTTGGTTAAGGTACCACATCCAGTACATAATCAGTTATGAGAGTCAAGTTACAAAGTCAGTTTAAAATGAAAATGGTTGCCTGTTTGATTATTTCACTGAAACCGAAGATTCTTTAGTGACTGATCCTAATCGTGATGCCAGCTGGATCTCACTAGACCATCAAGCTTTTTAAAGGGAGCATTTTCAATCAGTCTGTTGTACATAATTATTTCAGGTCTGGAAAAATGACAAAAAAGTTTATTTTAATGATCATACCTAATATATAAATATCAAATATGCATTTCCTCAAATGAAGTTAAATTACTTTTGGTCTATTATATATGTATACTTGATGATGTATATAGTATACAGTAATGCATGCAATGTATATACTATACCGTTTTTTTCTTTAAAGTAAGAGGATGTCACATACTATACATTTATGGATTATCAGTTATTAAGGTATCTGTGTCTTCAGGGGTGATGCTGCAACTGGGATTAGTGTGTCTTGTGATTTTTCATTCTGAGTTGCTTTAAAGTAAAGTTTCTTTGTTTTCACATCTATGTTTATATATTTCACATATTTATTTTCACACTGTTTATAGTTTTCAGGTTTACATATACCGCTGTACTGAGAGGACTTTGAGTATTTAAACTGCCCACTGTAGACATTTCTGGAATGAATTATTAAAGAAATCAGAAGGATACATATTAAAATCTGGCCTGGATTATTCATAAGTGACTCTGAGAGATTTGAAACCAGAAGTAAAAATATTGATAATAAAAATGTGTTGATAATTGTACTATTGTTTCACCTTTTTTTCTACGTTATGCAAATAATTATTGGCGAATATTGATATTTCTAAGCAAAGACTCCTAGAAATAAAAATAAATATTTATTTGCAACTGCAATTATTTTGTATGTAGCAGGATTTTTGGTCTGGCTTAGAAAAATAAAATAGTATGATGATAGTATTAAAATAAAAGAGTTCAAAAATATTGAGGGGGAATAGTGACTGCCATTCAAATTGCTACTGAACGTTGTGATAGATATTCACATTTTAAGGCAGTAACTCTAATGAATATGCTCAGAATTCAAACTAGCAGTGGATATTTTTTCCAATTGTATGGCAGCATCTGCAAACTCACCTTACTTAACTAGCCATAACTAGCCCTGCAAAGTGTCACAGAAGACATGGCACAGAGAGATGTAGGGGGGATTATGAAAGAGTGCTGTAAAAAACAGCAGTGGCATGATAACTTCAGTTTTGGGGATGGTCGTGTCTGACAAGTTAACGCATTATGGTAATAGCGATGCATTTGATTCCATCATGCGGTCAGAGAAGAGGATTAAGGCTTTCTTGTAGCCTACTGTACAAGATTGGACTGTTTGTAACTCCATTTGGCTTTTGTGTGACTCTAAGCAAGTGACAGCATGAGACAGAGGTACTGGGTAACCCCTGAAAAGAGACACTTGTGTGGCATAAACTACATTAACATTTTACGTTCAATTTTTTTTTTTTTTTTTTTTTACTTTTTAACTTCTTATTTTCTTTCTCATTTTTAAAATTGCACTGGTCTGTCAGGTGTTCTGACAGCCACATGGAGGGCTTTTGGTTTAAATTCGCCTCTCTGTATGAGGAAATACAAGAATGAGCAGATACACTCTTCTAGATACAGTGCAAAATATCTCATTCAGCATAATGCATGTGGCAGACACAAGGCAGGAAAATCAACAAGGAATCTGTAAAATAATTTTTTTTTTTCTCCCTTACTTTTAATAGAATAATTCATGGTGTCAAACCTGGGTACTGTAGTAACTATATTGATGCTACATGGGTCACTACATCATTTTATTCTGTTCTAAACTAATATACATCCAGTGCACAGGGTTTTAATTTTATTGCTTGGTGTATGCATTCAACTGACTCGTGACTGTTTCTCTTTTAAATACTTGCCATGTCATCTGCCTTTCTAGGCTTATTTTATATATTCTATAAATTATAATAACATTTAAGTATTAGTGGCTGAGTATTACCTTGTGGGAAGTACTATAGTGTTAAGCAGTTAGGATTTGGAGGGTGGCCTAATGGTTAAGGTGTTTGCCTTGCAACCACAAGGTGCAGAATTTGATTCTCACAAGGGATAATTGGCTAGGCTTAAAATGGCTCACAAGGGCAGTTAGCTTAGTACAAACCTATGAAGCTATTGCACCGGGGCCTAATGGTTAAGGTGTTTGCCTTACAAACACAAGGTGCAGGGTTTGATTATTTTGATTACTAGACCCCCTCAATTCCCAGAACTGCCACTGTTCACTTTAGGCAGCACTGTACCAAGTTTCACATGTTAATGTGGTAGTCAGTGGTAGGGGTCTGTAATAATAACCTTTCCAGCGCAGTGTCCCTGTAGAGTACTTTTGGGGGGGGGTCTTCTTTATGTGGAATACAATCAGTGGTGAAGCATTCAAGATAAGCAAAGCTGTCTTGCATACTTTGCAAGATTATTTTGATTACTAGACCCCCTCAATTCCCAGAACTGCCACTGTTCACTTTAGGCAGCACTGTACCAAGTTTCACATGTTAATGTGGTAGTCAGTGGTAGGGGTCTGTTATAATAACCTTTCCAGCGCAGTGTCTCTGTAGAGTACTTTTATGGAACAAGGCTGATAGATGCCTAAACTTTGCAAGTTCTTGCCAAGGTTACAAAACCCAAAGGCATTAGTGTGTGTTGCAAGAATATGGTGCACACCTACGACTTTTAGTGGTGTGAAACTGTGCATGGTGAAATGTAGCCACTTCAGGGTGTACAGATTGCCAATGTAGGTAAGTCATGATGTGTATGAATGGAAGTATATGTTAGTGTCACCAGGTGTGTGTGTGTGTGTGTGTGTGTGTGTGTGTGTGTGTGTGTGTGTGTGTGTGTGTGCATGTGTGCGTGCATATGAGTAATGTGAATGGGTCTTTGAGTGAATGGCTGTTGTGAGCATATATGCAAATGTGCATTTGCGTGTCTGTCTGTCAGTCTGTGTGTGAGTGTGCATGTGTGTGTGTGTGTGTGTGTGTGTGTGTGTGTGTGTGTGTGTGTGTGTGTGTGACTTTCAAAGATGGAGGGAGGGAATCCAGTGTTTGTGTATTGACAACAGCAGAGTGACGTTGAATGCAGGAGCTCACCAGCACCCAAATATGTTCTTGCTATTACTTGTACTACCTGCAGCATGTATGACAGGCTCTCCACTGAACAGCATTCCCATCTGGACAGTGGAACAATTCATGGTCATGCAAATTCATGGGTGATGAAATGTGGATTTCTGGGAATGTGGATGACTATTAATAACTAAATGGCACTTGACACATCAGTGCAGGGTGAGTTGTAGTACAGTGCCGTTAATTATGACTACCAGCTCTGGACTTGGATTTAGATTTTTTTGATGTTTAAACATTTCGGTCCTTTTGCTGTTTTAAATTACAAAGTCTTGTTTGAAATAGTAAGGAAGCAGTAATGACAGTAAAGTTTCAACTTCAAATTCAACATTTACTATAGTGTGTGAACCCTTAACAGTTAAACATACATCAAAGTGAACAAATGAAGATACAGTAGCTGAAAAAAACAACAGGCAAGACATAAAAATATAAGTATTATTATGATTATCAGTGTAAAGGGTATGAGAATAATATGAAGAACGACAAACGTATAAATTATAAAATAATTCACTGGTATTAGATTACACACTGCTAGAGAACTGTCAGACTCAGGCACCATTGAAAAATATGTTACCTGCTATTGAAACACAAACATCATCTCAGGCTGCAGTAGAAGAGCCACACAATAGCATTGCAAGTGTCTAAATAGGTCCCAAATGCAGGCAGGTTAAAAATGTTTGAGATGATTAGGTGCAAATAAAGAAATCTGAGGAAACTGTCCATTTGCAATGTCTGGTATTAGTCAACCCAAGAAAAACTCTGATAACTAATAAAGTGATGAAAGCTCCCGGTGCTCTGTTGACAAAACAGGACAGGTATCTTGACATTGCAACTAACTTCTGGATGACATCTCTTAGGAGAATAAGTGTTCACAAGTGACGTCTTCAAAACAGGAGGCATGGGACCACACTTAAAGCTGATAAAAGTAAAGAGTGGGGCATAATAGCAAATTGTTACTCTGTAACCCCAGTGGATTGTAACAAGAAGTTGATACCGAACAGAGATGGAGGAGTTTATCAAAACAGTGAAAGCGAGTACTTCAAAACAATAGTCTGTAACAAACAAAAGACACTCAGCTGTTCAAAATCTGTGATACTTTTGGTGTGGAAGTTTGGGGAATAGGAGGAATACCAGTAAGATGGTTCAGTAAAGCTGGGACAAATTTTATTTGCTAAGATATTGGCTATTTCCTTAGGATCTAAGTGGGAAGTATTATTGTAGACAAACTCAGAGTATAGCTGGGTGTTAATTCTTACCAATCTATCTGAAGAAGAATTTATAGTTATCTAAGGTAGAGGTGACCTCATACTCAGTTATTACACTTTCTTTTGCTACATTTAAAATTTTTATAGCATTTTTCACTGTTTTTGAGGTGACTAGATGGATATTTATTGTATTTGTTGATTATTCTCTTCCTTTTTTCTTTCTTTTATACAGTTTGTTGATGCAATTATTCTGCCATTAATATCTGTTATTAGATTTCTTATTGTACTTGCGGTGGATAGGACATGATTTCTCAATGCAACTATATAGCTGAAAGTCGAAATCAGATGTATAGGCAACAGCTTTGACAGTGAATTCAGTAGGTGAAGAGTTACTCTGCAATTTATTTAGGTCATCCGTAAGCTGCAACACTTGTTTTTGGGAAATCCTAAAGACAATAGTATTTTCAGGAAGGGTACCAGCAGTTGTAAAGGAGAATATAATAGATTTGTTGTTGGATTTAATTAAGGGAGGAAGATATGCAGGGTGGGATGCAAGAATGATATATGTTTTTAAGGACAATATTGAGGTTATTCAAGAGTTAAATAGGAAGACTGACTGTTCAAGATAGTTGGTATTAACAAAGTCTAGAGAGTATTGGGATATCTGTAATTGGAGGAATAAGGTTACCAGTTGATGGTTCGGTAGTTAAAGTCACCTAGGAGAATACTTTTGGTTGGATAGCAATGTAGTGTTCAAAAACAGACATAAAAGGTGACCTGTATGTAATAATGAAGTAGAAGTTATTTTTTGGGGGGATAATATAGACCTCTAAAATCTAAGAAGTGACCATGGAGAATTTGCCTTGAGAAAATAAGGTCTCTGATAAATACAGATACTCCAGCCACAGTAATCATTAGGTGCTGAACCAAAGTGAAGAGAGAGTTGTCACTGCAATGCAGCCAAGTCTCTATAATTACATAGATTTGGGTGTCCTCTGGTGTTAGAAGGGACACGTGTTTGTGTATCTTTTTGTTTATGCTCTTAGTTTTAAGTAAAGCTACCTTGATATAAACTGAATTGGAATTTACTATTGTTGAAATGCCAAGGACTTAGACACTGCATAAAAAAAGGCACAGTGTATGTGTTAGGGTGGGGGGATGCAAAAGTGTTATCCAGTATGCGGGAAGCTATGCTAAGAAAAGTGCAAGTCATTTCTGCAACGTTGGAAAATCTGTTGACCATTTCCTCCCATGGAGATACAGAATGGATCTTCCTGTAATGACAGCTTTTAAAGCCAATTATTTTATTTATGCGGTTTAGCATATCAGAACTGGCTGTGTCAAGGATGTTGTGCTTTCTCTTTTGGTTTACATAATTTGGAAATGAGGGAGAAGGTAATATTCCACCCTTACCTTTTCCTATGAGTTGGTGTATATGTAGATGTTGGGGATGTGACGGCTTGCACATACATTGGGGTTGCAGGGGACAAAGAATTCTTTAGGAGTGTTGTATGGCATGTTGAATACCACTGATAAGAGTCTATAATGTACTGATATTTTTTAAACTTTTAGCTGTGATTAATTATATGCTGATTAAAATAGTATGTGATTAATCATAGTAAAACCATTTGTTTTTAATTTTCTAAATTAGAGTACTGACCATCTGATAATTAGAGCATTCCATTTTAAGATCTAGACATGTTTGTACCAGATAACACATTTTTGGCACTAAACTGCTATATAAAGAAGTATGATTTATTTCTTATCTGGTTGCAACAAACCCAAACCTTCACCATCATTTTTAGGAATACTGTTAACCCTAGCTCGGCAGAACTTCCAATTTAACTACATGGAATGATGCATGCAAAAATTACTTAAGCTACTACAAAAGAGAGGTTAGCAGTCTTATTAGGATTGTTTTTTTAGATAAGGTGGATTTAAATGCTCACAGTGTAAACTTGATAGTTGCTGCTACATCATCAAAGGCATTAAACTATTTCTTAATCGAAAGTTTGATAAATGGTTATACTCAAATAGTGAATGAGCCAACTAGAGGGGCTAACTTATTGGATGCTGTTTGTTTAGATCTCTAAGAGATTAAATCTGGATGGTTGTAACATAGGTCCTAAGTTGGAAAGCTCCTACCACTTGAATGTAAGCTTTAAGGTTGTTTTCACACGTCCTAAGTTGGTTAAGCATTATGAAATAGTGAAAAAAATTTATCAATTGGACTTTGAGTCGATTAATGAGGCTATTAAAACTTGGGATGGGTATGCTAGTTTTGAAAATAAAGATATACTCGAGAACGGGGATGTTCTTTATAATTTTTTAAATAATTTGATAGACCGCCATGTCACAGATGGAGTTAATACCCCCTGTAAGGGTAACAGATGCCCTGGTGGAGTTTGAAGTTATCTAAACTGAGAAGGAAAAAGCTAAGTATGTGAAGAAGATATAAAAATTCCCTTCCTGGTTCCAATAGGAACAATTATAATAAATTCAAAAAAATGTACCTCTTGACTATTAAAAGAGTAAGATCTAATTATGAAGTTTTCTTAACAGGTAATCAGCAGGATAATAACAAAGGTAACACTTAAGACACTATAGTCTAAATGATTCTTCCACTACAGCATTGAAAGATATGTCTCAATCATTGATTCAGATGTATTAGCGAACCTGTTTGCAGATGGTTTGTTTAGTAATCACTCCCAAGTAATCTATTTTCAAGTTCATACTAGTTACAGGTACTTGTCCCGGTATGAACAAGGAAATGGTAAAGCAAGCCTTATCTAAAATAAATCATAATTCATCATTGAGACCTGATGGTCGTAATGGATATTTCTTAAAAGGAATATCTGAAAAGTTGATTCCATGTTTAACTTATTTGTTCCAAGAATCATTCAATGAAGCATTTGTTCCTGAACTGTGGAAGGAAACTATTTTATATTGGGTAAGTGTCTTGAGAGGACACTGTGGCTTTCCTGCAAGCAAGTTCTTGTCTTTAGCTCTGACATATAGCAACATGGATTCCTTTCAGGGAGATTTTTGATAAGTTTTTATGAGCAGGCTATTAGCTCATTGGAAGATTCACTAGCTGCTGATGTTGTGTTTTGTATCTGACTAAGGTGTTTGATTCCATCCCCAAGAATCAGTTCTAACAACTTTAATGAGAACCAGTAACTCATAATAACAATAACACTGAAGAACACCAAATGGCCACTGCATAGCCACCCACCAGTGGCTGAGTCACTTACTCTGCCCATCGTGTTAGCAAAGGGCTCAGTCAGATCTGCTGGAAGGAGTCTGTAAGTGGGCCAATTATCAATGAAGTGTACAGAAGCACCAAACTCATTTACTTTTCTTTAAGAAACACATGAGCCACACTAAAAATCACAAGTTGGTACAAAAGCAGCATACTTTTAAACAAATTAATGTTCAAATTAAGAATAGAGAGTCCCTACAAAAAACAACCTGCCTGATAAGACATTTCCACAAAATAGTAAACACAATTAAACTGCTGGTATTCTTAAAGAGATCCAGTAAAATTATTTATCAACAAATAAAATGTGCTGAAATGGAAGACAGGAGCTGACTGCCAGTGTGCTGAGGTTACAGTTTTCTCCAGAAGGGTGCCTGAAACACAGCAACCTGGATGCATGTGCATTTGCTGGTACTGCAGCAGTGATTTATAATGAATATCTAATATTATGATATTACAAGATCAAAAGCAGCAAATCCCAATCACTACTTTATATACATAGCAAATGGATTTCAAACACAGACTATGCCCCATTTCATCAAATCCAGTCTTGCATTTTCAAAAGCAAAATCAACATGCAAATGATCATTTCTCTTCTTTTGCCTGCTGGTATTCAATTCTTCCAAATGATAAGCAGTTTTGAAATCGTGGCTAGAGAACCATGTAACCCTAGTCAAACAATGAGTAAAACACTAAAAGTCACCACATTTCTCTAGAAACAAGTGACATCACACAGGCATGCTTGAGGAACAAAATAACACTATTGACTGGGAGGTGATGCATGGTGTTAAGGCTGTGAGCTGTAGTTCCTATAGCACAGCATAGAATTTTTCATCCTTTTGCCTTCTGTGTGACCCTAAGCAAGTCACTTAACCAGACATTGGTACCTGGTCACCCCTGAAAGGCCTACCTAGTTAGCAAGTGGGTATTATTAGTATTAATGTGATGCATCATGCTCTGGGAGCATTTATTACTTGAAAAAGGAACCATGGGATAGAGTGTATTATGAGAATTTAATGCACTCACTTGTTATGTATGAACTGCTATATAAACAAGAAGGGCAAAGATGGAGGTGTTTAAGCATTCCATGCCGCAATTGTTCACCAAATTCCTAGGTTATTCCATGCCACTCTTTTTTTTTTGTTTACTATTAATATTTTTTCTGCATTTTGTGTTGCTTATTGATTTCATATATACTCCACTTTATGTATTGAGGTGCTAACCTGTTGTGGCATTTAATTTACCCGATTGCTTTTATATGGTTTCCATTTTAAATTGTGTGTGTGTGTGTGTGTGTGTGTGTGTGTGTGTGTGTGTGTGTGTGTGTGTGTGTGTGTGTGTGTGTGTGTGTGTGTGTGTGTGTGTGTATGTGTGTGTGTGTGTGTATTATACTCTTTAAGCACTCTACCATACAAAGTGTTCTACAAGGCACTCTTGCCAGCTTTCTCATTCACAGTTTAATTTTGGTATACTGGCAAATAAGGTTCTCTTGTGCTATTTTTGGCAAATCATTTTGAGGACCTATTTGAAAAGGTTAAATGCAGTGTTAATTAGAATTATTCAAAATACAGCCTGTCATGGCTTATTCTTTACTTAATCAATATATTCAGATAGTGAAAAACAAAGTCATTGTGCATCTCAACAATAATACCAAAAAAAATGCATTTGCAGTTACTTTAATACTCATCCCTTAATTTCTGTAATGTTAACTGACTTATGAAACTCTTCAGAAAGCTGTCATTGCACTCCTTTTCATTGAGCGTTTAGCATTAGCAACACAAGTAGAAAGTATTTTCATGGACAAAAAGGCAAAGGTCTTAATTCTAGAATTAAGAATTTCCCACTATTACTTCATCTGTTCTTACTAGTAAGCACATCAGGAGCATATTAAGAAGGCTCTTCTCTCATATTGATAAAACTTCAGTCACCTTCTCAATTCCCTTTCATATCTTCTCACCCACTGAGTTCAGACTGCAAGACCCTTAGGACTAACCTGTTCAGTGAGCTTAATTTTAAAATCTGCAACATTTGTAATGAGACTGCCAATCCTGAAGAATCTGTAAGCCACGTCTCAGGAAGCATCTTGTGATTAGGCTACTATTTTGTATCTGTTAATAGTAGGAGCAGAAGGTCAAAGATTTCCAACCTTGCTAGAGACTACCAGTCATTGAAGAAGCTGTAAACTGCTTCTTAGGAGCCATTTTAGGATTAGTGCTGCTGTTTTGTTCCTGCTGAGACAAACAGATGAGCTCTGATTCTTAACCATCTCCGATCAGGACAGTTTGTGTGTGTGAATTCTCCTTCTGGACTAGTTACAGCAGTTGTGGGAAACTATTCAGTTTAAATTATTGGCCATTGCACTGTTCAGTGCTCTGTTCTGTTGAACTGCTGAACATACTACTGAGTGTATCTACCAAGAAAAGACTACAAGCCTACAGACCCCTGCAACATCAGAGATAAGGCTACTGACCACCAGACAGCCCATAACCTGCTTCTCAGAAATAAGCATGAGAGCAGACAGGCATTGATTCTTCGCTGCACACAGATTCAGTGATACCAAAACTAGTAGTAGCCAGGGAGTAGCTGCCAGAGAAGTCACTACTCTTTCTGTTTTGGCAACACTTACAAGTAGAACCAGTACTGCTGCTATCATCGTGGACTCATTGCTCAATCGTACCTCTTCCCTTGCCAGTATGACAGCTGTAAGAGTTCTTAGGTAGTGCAGCAACTCATTCACATTTACTGATAGCTCCTTAATTCTGGAACTTTCTGATTTCATATGTGAGACGTAAATACTTATCTTTGTGGCTTGTCTCTTGGCAACACCTGGTGTCAATAAACAGAAGCATAACATCCTACTAACATATGCTGAGGTTATTACATAATCTCTGAGTGAAACTCCCAGGACCCAGCATATTAATCCTCAGCCACTTTGGGGCACACATGTATCTCTATTGAAACATACTCCCATATACAGCTCCACTATGAAACAACAAAACTGCAAGCATGTACCCCCTAAGGTGCAAGACATTTGTGGAGAGTCACACAGTCCTTGTTACTGGTAACTCCATAGTTAGGCACATAAACACTGCACTCAACAGATTGGACAAGAATAGGGCTACAATAAGCTGTATGTCTGGTGCTAGACTCCGAGATTCCATAAGGGCACACAGGGCCCGTCCCTGTCCTATGAGTATCACCCTTTGGTTGCCCATGCAGGAGTGAATTACCTTAGGCACTCCACCTTGGAGCAGCTGCAGAGACACAGACACTACTGAGCTCTCCCTCCATGTTTCCCAAAAATAAAATTATCTGGTGCTGAGCAGTATTATAACATCACCAACAATGATGCCTGGTTTCAAAGATCAACTGGTTTCTCCATTTGGCTAATTAAATGATGCAATTCCAAGAAAATCCAGTTTATATTTGCCTAGGGTGATGGTTTAAAGACATTCCTGCTTTTCCAGGTATGGAATGCATTTTTTCTCTCAAGGCTTTTGTATATACCAACTAAATAGTTTGCTACCTTTATGGTGTCTTTTTCAAGGCAAAGTTCAGCTGATGGACAGACCCACATAGCAAATTTTAATTCACACAATACCAAGGTAGCACTTTCCAGTGCTAGAAGCTTTGAAATAAAAATATCTGAGTATGAGATATTCCCCTACCTTGAAGGTGTGTGTGTTCATGAGTGTGTGTGTGTGTGTGTGTGTGTGTGTGTGTGTGTGTGTGTGTGTGTGTGTGTGTGTGTGTGTGTGTGTGTGTGTACCCATATATATACTTGCTCCAGTGCCAATATGACACTCCCTTCTTGCCATGGTTTAGCACCTAGCATGTATTCAGATCCACAGACAGCTGTGAGTTCTATTCATATTTATTAGGGAACCTATTGTTTGACACAGATCATGCATGATATGATGCTGGAATATTTAGAGTTATATGTAACTCTCAATAAAACTGACAGTATTTCATTGCTATAAAAGGTCACCTTTTTTGCCTCGCCAGAAAACTTCCTTGAAGACTATGAGTTGAGACACCACATTTGATCCCATTTGTCATAAAAAACTTAGATTCTTCGTTACTAGTTTTTTGGATTCCAGTTTGGATTTTTGTTTGTGTTCCACTTTTATGTCTCCCTTTATGTGTGATGATTAAGTCAGATCCAAAAGCTCTCCATCAAACCTAACCTACTTTTAGTGCATGGAATGTTGTGATGACACTCCAAAATTGGGAAAAAATAAACCTTTTAAGGATGTCTCCCAGCAAGTTTGTTAAGGACACCTAAGCACTGGAAAAATCAGTTCTCACACCAGGGACTAACACTGGGCAGGCTAGTACCAGTTAGAAAAGAATTGTGGCAGACGGTAAAATAGTTATACCTGTAAGATGCTTTGCTCTGCGACACTAATAAACAGAAAGTGTGGCAAAACAATGTGTCTGACAGCTTTTAGCACCATTAGTTCTTCAGAAAGGCATTTCTGTCTACTGTCTGTGTGTGCTAAGTGCTTTACTGGCTTTCAAAGGCATTGAAAGTCAGTAAAAACTTGTCCTCCTACACGTTTTTGTGATTGGTAGTACATGGAGCAGATGAAGCTCCACGTACTACTAAGAACTGTAATCATGTCTCACATAATGACCAGCTTTATGTGTTCTCGAAATAGATGTCAAGATTCACCTCTTGCACTTCACTCTGAAGGTGAATTTTTTGGTATCAGTGTCTTGAATATATAATAAGTTTGTTATGTTCAAACACCTGGTCATAACCCTCTATATTATAGATGTGTTTAACTATCCCAGTTTAAACTGGCATACACATACAACTAACAAGAAATATGCTTAAAGGTTTTAATATTATGTTAATGCTAATCATACCTCTCAAATGTACAGATTTTCACAGAATATCCGGATTTGTACCTCATTTGTTTGGTCTGTTCTTCATAAAATTTATTTTTTTTTGACAAATCACTGGGACAATCTAAGGATTAAAGTCACTAAATAATGACATGCGTTTGAGTTTCAGACTTCATATCCTTCAGAAAATGCATGCTAACTCAAATCCTGTTATTCTAACAACTTTCTAAGTTTATAAGAGCAATTTTTAAAATGTGTCCCTATTTTAGGTCCTTTGTTCCCCCATTACGTCAGGCTTTGTCCAGATTTCTTGTGCTAAGAGGTTGAGACGTATGATGTTAATTCCCTTGATTGTGTTGTTCTCCTCCCTTCAAGGGGTGATAATCATCTCAGCCTTGTCCTTATCAACTTCTGCATTACCCCTAATGTCACTACTTGCATAGTAAAATCTGACCATCTAGCAGTAACATTCTCCCATAAAATATACTTTGTAACCCTCCCAGAAAAAAATGATATTACTTGATTTGTCTAAAACAAACTTCCTCCTATTTAAAGCACTTCTTGAAACTATAAATGTTGCAGTTCTCCAAATAACTAATGCTGTACTATTTTGACTTCTATTCACTTATGGACAGATGAATCAAGAAGCTTGTTCCTATCTCCTAGAAGAATAATGGTGAATTCAGAATGAAATCCATGTACTGAGATTTCCATAAACACATTATTTACTACAAAAAGAAGAAACTTCAAGCTACCCTTAATAGATCCTCGCTCTCCCAGTATAAAAGGGACTTAAAACTAATAATTAAACCCTCAAGTATACCACCAAGAGGTGCAAGGCCAAGTCTAACTCAGGGTTGTTAGCATATTTAAATAAAACCACAAAGCCTTCTTCAGCTGAAGTAGGGAATGTAGAAATGATGCCCATTACTGTACAAACTTAATTATTTACAATGGAGATCCTAAAGTCATTGCTATTTATACAACCCAACCCAGTGTGATATCTCACCCTCCAACTATCAACCATGTCATCCTTCTTAAAATCACCATGGAACAGATTATATCTACACTATCCAAAATCAAAATACTAGCTCCTTTGGACTTAATATCATGGGATGTCTACTAAAGTATCTCTTATGAAAACCCCTTTTAAACTTCTTCAGTTTATGTCTTCCATGGGTTATAGGTTCATAGGTTAGTACTAGACTAATTGCCCTTATGAGTCATTTTAAGCCTACCCAATTATCCCTTGTGAGACTCAAACCCTGCACCTTGTGTTTGTAAGGCAACACCTTAACCATTAGGCCACCCTCCCAAGCCCTCTCCATGAAATGTGTAGAATGAGCATAATGGTACCATTACACTAAGACAGCCATGTAACAAACTTTAGAAACTGTAGAATTATTAGTCTTACAAGTATCATCTATAACATTAATAAACATATAATTGCCAAGCTAATTAACAATAACATGATTGACGTATAAAGCTGGGCCCAAACCAATCTTGTTTGTAAAAGGTAGCTCATGCCTAATAAACCTACTGAATTTCTTTGAAAAGGTAATGAAAGTTCTGGATGTGAGCTTGATATTCCTTACTGCTTTCCTTAAAATAATTAAGATTTATCAAACATGCTGGTATCATAGATAAACTCTACCAGTTTAACATAAACAAACATGCAATCTGCTGGATAGCCAGCTACCCCATCAATAGAACCCACACTTTTAAGGCAGGAAGTGCATCTTTTAGCCAAAGCAGTTCCATTACTGGATATCCACAGGGCTATGTTTTCCTCCCCCTTGCTTCTTGGCATGTACCTCTCAAAAGTGAAAGCAGGTATCAGGATACTTTGACTAACTAAATTTGCTGATGGCTGCAAACTAGAAGCAATTGTCCAATCTCCTAGAACACTCTGAATCTCCAACAGGGCCTGGGACATACCCAATGCCTATTATGTCAGTCACAGGCTCACCTTAGATGCCCCAAAATGCATATCACCCCCCTTTTATCACATTGTTGGTACACCTCGTAAAACAGATATAGTTAACTGGGGGCTTGGATACTTATTTTGAGAACAATCCTTCTTTTGATCACCACATCTTTGTTGTACACATTTCATTTACCTTGTTTAACTCATCTGTAGGTGGATCTCTTCAAGCCCTTGCAGTCTTGATCCATCTATACCCCCCCTTATCAGACAGAGACCCTTTTGCAATATATCTGACAAAGTAATTACCAACTTGAAAGATCCTGAAATGTTTCTGACCAAGAAAATTCCATGACTACATAAGTTAAGCTACAGTGTAAGACTAGGCTTATCCCTCAACTCTGGATCATATAGACTCCTAAGGAGTAATGTCTGTTTAACCTTTTGAGCAGTGCAAGTCCCTATCTTTTTCAAACTCCTGTACCTTCAGAGAACTAGCTGGCCAACACTGTGACAAACACCTCAGCCCCTACCACAAGATCTGCACCACTTACTTGTGTGACAGATTCATAAGGCTGTGCTTCCTGGCCTTTAGAATAAACTTCTTCTACGCCTCGAACAAGTGCTGTTTGAAACATCCCTTTCCCGGTCAGCTTAGCACATATGGTGGCGTAGTCACCTCTTTGTTATGTGAGCTGCTCAGATGTTCACTTACCAGTAAAATAAAGAAGATGCCCTCATATGGGGCTATCATTTTTGATCTAGCCCCATACAACTGATGAGTGTTGATGTTAAGAAAGGAGGCCTGTGTCAGGTTATTTCAGACTAAGAAAAGTGCAGTGAACTTGAATACCTTAGAGACATTGCACACTACCTCTGTATTTGAGTATTGCCTAGCATTGCCCACTCTGCAACATCCCTTTTCTATTTTTATAGATTTGTAATGTACTATGGTTATTTGTTTTCTGTAATAACTAACTAAATAAATAATAACATTAAAATCATATTTACAAGGCCTATTGTTGTTGAATCTAATGTAAAGGGACTGATTGCAACATGTACCTAACTTCTCTACATAACTCTGTGTTAATCTTTATTCAGCTGTAGCCTTTGTCAGTTGGATCTTGTGTTGAACTGGGTTACCTTCATTTAATCGAAATTTCATTTGATCTAAACTCATTTGGTCGAATGTTCATTTAATCGACAACCACTAATCAAGGCAAATAACAGGGAGTTGTCCCCCTCCCCAAGGTCTTGCAACCCTGGAGTTGGTATATATAGTTAGGGGGGGGCTTTCATAATCTGTACTTTTTGTGTTATTTTCTTCTTTTGAAGAAAACTAGGTGGGGGGCTTCACCCCCACCACACCCCCAATGTGGGGGGCTGCACCCCTCCCCCCCTAACTATATAGACCAACTCCAGGGTCGCACGACCAAATGAGTTTAGATCAAATTAAATTTTGATCAAATGAAGGTAACCCGTTGAACTATATATTAACCCTACCGTATATATATGAAGAATCTCCATTTCTTTTAGGGTTTGGAGATGTGTCATGTTTTGAGGAAATACTTTGTATCTGTATCTGCTGTCTGTACTAAGACCTGGATGTTCAGTTACTTGCCATGTTCTGTTATATGGAAAATATATGTTTTTACCTTACAAGAATTTACATATTATCATTGCAAACAGTGAATGGAGTACAATATTTAGCTAATAAATATGTTGTTTTTATACTGTGTTGCCTCTGATTAATTTTAGGTTTGTAAAAGTTTATAGTGTGCAGTGAATGCAGTTATTTGGTAGGTCTTCACAAATGCTTCCCTGTACAGCCAGTCCATGGTCAAATGGGGCCCTAGGTAGGGTAATGGAACAAGGCCACACCCACTCCCAGCCAATCCAATGTCCATTACTTGGCTTTCTCTCTACAATGACCATAAATATGGTTCAAACCTGTCAGTGTGCGTACTATTTTCTTCACTTTTACAATGAATGGAGATTTGGATTTACTTTAAAACTTTTATTTCAAAATTCATAGCACAAACAATGATGGCCATTTGCTAAACAAAACAGTCGCACATTAAAGAGACTTCACATGAGCAACAGTAAACTTATCTTCCCTTGTAACTTACATTCATTGAAAACATATCTGTCCAGTGGTGGATTAAGTGTACATTGGGCCCCAGGCTGTTTTTGAACTATGGCCCCACTGCCCACAATTTTAAGGCTATGCATATGCATAAATGTACATGTTCTGTGATTCATCTGATTGTTTTAAATTATATTTCTTGTTTAGTACAGCAACATTTGTTAGAAAATGTTTTAAAATTGTGGTTTTGAACATTTTTTCAGTAAAAAAACAAGCAATATGTATGAAGCAATAATGACGGAAGTACTCATTTTAGAACATTTCAGTCATAAAAGGCCACTCAGACTGCTGTTATTATAATTTACCAATATCTGTACTCAACAATTACAACAATTTCATTAACTATGTATGTACATGAAAACAAAGCCATAGTAAGATATTCCAGTTTGCTTTATTCAATGTACACTAGTCCTGAAAAGACAGACTAATGACTTTTTAACTTTATCAGCTTAGTCATTTTTATCCACAAACATCCCTCAAATCCAGCAATTATTGTTATATTGTTGACTGCATTCTTTTCAGATGTCTGTGTAAAAATAACAATAATAATAATAATGACAAAATCACATATTTAATACTTGTTTCACACAAACACAATAGCCAACGTATTCCAACTTAATTCACCCCCCCACACACACACACAAACATGCACATTAGTCTTGTAAAGCCAGATCAAAGACTGTTTAAAAATCATGAGATGATAAGAGCATAAGGTACTTTTATCCACAGACAACCCCCACTCCCACCAGCAGTTATAGCCTCTTTGACAACTGTGTACACCCCTTATTGTTCTGAAGAAATAAATTACATGTACTTTATTAGTAGCTTTGGACAAACTGCATAAAATTGTATAAACATCATTACCATCAATACACAAGATTCAGCCATGTGTAACACAGTTTAAACAGAAAAGTATTTATGAGAGCACAAAAATATTACCTTCTGAAAATATGTTAAGTCTATACGTGCAGTCTCTGCAGACGTAAAAGTTATCTGAATAATTCTGCAAGAGAATTATTACAAATGCAGAGATTGCTGCAGGCAAACAACTTTGTATTTGAGTGTTTCATCTATAAATGCATGCTGCCCCAGAAGAATAAATTGGCTAGGTTACATTAAAAATTTGGTGTTCTGGTGATATTGCCTTAACATTTCCTGAATTAGATCAGCAATGCAATAGAGAATGGCTGGCAAACAATGACAACAGGCTCTTAGTTACTAGGCATGCACTCCTGGTAACCATTAAGAAGACTAGCCTAAATTCCCAATTGTTCCAAAATACTGTCTGGTTAAGTGAATGTCTCGATGTCAAACAGTTGGTAAATGAAGGTGGAAAGATTCAAACCCTGGAAATCATTAATAAGTCAGAGCTTTATTCCACTGCACTAGGTGCCAAAGTAACAGCTTTTGACTAAATGCTGATATCCTTTACAGTCCGATCTTGTAGAGAAGACTGTATCACAGTAATATGTGACAATGACTACATAACGGATGCTGAAGATCAGACAGTTCTGATCATCCATCCAAATAATGCAAACTATACAACCTGACAAATGGCATTGCCTTTGCAGTTGCCAGAGGCTGCAAAGAAGGTACTGCAAAAATATATTATTAAAGTGAAATGTTATGGTAAAAATGCAATATGGTTAGAGTATATTATATAATCCAGGCCTATTAATGAATGAATTCACTCTTTATTGCAATGAATAAAGCAAAATAGATAAGCCCTAGGATTCATGAAGCTTGCGCCAGGTGCAGGTGTAGCATCGGTGATCTCACACCAAATATGGCTGCCGAGCAATTCAGGTATGAGCTGTTTCCATGTGCACTACCTGTGTATGCCACGCCCGCACAGCTCCCGGTGCATGTATGCTAATTACCTCATGCACAGCAATGTAGCATGCAAATGAAGGTATATAGCGATTCAGGAAGTGGTGCAGGCCTAGTGTAAGCATGCAAAATGTAAACTGAAAAACAGTTTATATTTTTCAAACATAAAATCGAAGCCATGACAGCAGACGAAACTCATGTATTATACTGTTAATATATGCCAATGGCTAAATATATAGCCATTGGCATAAAAAACATGCACAACATATAAAAAAGAACATTTAATGTCATGCCCACAACTAAAGCGAAGTTAAATCACAGAGCATCGGTGCGCAAACGGGATCACAATGAAAATATAATTATATGGAATAAAACTGCAATGTAACACATTTCATGAATTCCCCATAATAGTCAATGGCACGCATGATACACCACACCATGGTGCAAGGGTTGCTAAGGGGCTGTGACTGTGTTCTGCGCAGTAACTAGGAATTAGTAGGCAATGCCATGCAAATGAGAGGAGTAATACTGAATCACGAAATCCCCGCTGGCGTAAGGATGTACCTCACAGTGTAGCGGTACAACACCGAGGTGTGGCCTGGAGATAAAGATGACATCAAGAGAGGGGTGTGCCAGCTTAGCTGTAAGCACATTGGAGCATTTCTAATCCGGTTTGCCTGTTGCTAAGCAAAGCTGCAGGATAGGGGTGTGTTGAAGTAGCCATAGCTTTGCTTAGCTGAGAGCACACAAGGTAATCGAATGTGCATGTGAACGTGGATGAAAACGCGCTCGAAACCCGCTAAACGACTGTGCATAGTGCGCACCAGAGCTGAAACAGGAAGGATACGGGAAAAAAATAAGGAAATGCTGCAGGATGATAATTGGAGTACAAATGAATAATTAACACCTAGGAATCCACAGTGGGCCATTGACAACAGCTAACAAGGCTGCTAGCAGCTACCTGCAGAACAGGAAAGGGGAGGTGCCATACTGCAAAGAAAAGAGAACTGTCACAGCAGAACAAAGCAAACTTGCAGTAGATCAGCTACATAACACATTTCACAACACAATCCTGGGTTGGGAAAGTACAAAACAAGAAAGCCGGCAGCTGAATGCATGCCTGACAATGAGAGGGGAATCGGGTTGAAAAGTGAAGTAAAGGGCAATAGATGAATCATGGCAGCCAAGCGTAATTCAACACCAAAGGCCCCACAATAGCAGTACTCACTGTAAAACCCATAATTAAAATACCCTGCAGCTGAATTGCACATACACACCCAATTACACCAGCAGCATTCATAACACAATAGTATAAAGTGAGGAAAGCACCTCACACACACTTATGTATTCCCAGACACTCTGCACCATTGGTGTATACAGACGGGGAACTTTTAATATGTACATGTTAGGGGATGCCATAGCTTTGATTCACCAGCATGTGTTGGAGACTGAAGGTTGTGTGGAGGATGATGCTGACAACTGTCTCAGGCACCAGAGGAGGAGAAGAGTGTTCAGACCCAGGGTAACCTGCAAGGGGCTACATGATCTGGAGATAGTAGAGCGTTACAGGGTGGACAGGGACACCATACAGCAACTTGTTGTGCTGTGCCGGCCATGCCTCAGAGCCAGAAATAACAGAGGGGAACCCATCCCAGTGGACACGAAGGTATGTGTAAGCTTGAGAATACTAGCCACAGGTACCTTTCAAAGGCCAACTGGGGCTATCCTGGGGATATCACAGGCATCATCATTCAGGGTACTCCACCAGTTCCTGGATACCATGTTACCACATGCCAATGAGCACATATACTTCCCCCAAACGCAGGAGGAGTTGGCCAGCAATATGCATCTCTTCCACTATGTGGCAGACTACCCGGAGGTACTGGGTGCAATAGACTGCACGCACATACACATCAAGTCACCACCTGGTGAGCAGGGTAGGCAATACATAAACCACAAGGGATACCCCTCCATCAACTGCTAGGTCATGTGCAATGCTCAGGGCATTATCACAGATGTGTGTGCTGGCAGCCCTGGAAGCTATCACAACTCCCACATCTGGCATGCCTCACAGCTGTATCAGGTATTTGCCATATGGGCACCTGGTGGGGATACTGGCTATGCACTGGAACCGTGGATGATGACTCCCTTCAGAAATGCACACACACCCATGCAAGAATGCCATAATGAGGCACACACACAAACAAGAATCATCATAGAGCGTGTGTTTGGGATGCTGAAATCACAGTTCCCTTGCTTTGACATATCTGGTGGAGCCTTGCAGTACTCTCCAGGCACGTGTGCCCACATCTTCATAGTATGTGCCATGCTACACAATATGATCCTGCGGAAACAGCTGCAGCAGGGACAGACTGGTGAAGGCCCTCACAGCCCACCACCATTGCCAAGGGCCCCACAGGCACAGAGGGACTCAGACCATGAACACCCTGTGCAAGCCCCAGTAGGCAGACGGAGGCGTGCCCAGTATGCCCATGCCTTGGCAAAGAGGGAACGTATAGCACACACACTGACAGTGTAGGCACCTACAGACTGACACCCTTCTCCACCTGCACACACAGTAAACATGGATGGCACACACACAAGACCACCTGTAAATTGTCATGTATAGGTGATCTACTGTGTGCATCCTACAGAGGCAGCCCTCAACTATTGCACACACAAATGCTATTGGCACAAGGTAAGTCAACACCTGAACAGTAAATTAAGCTATCAGCATGTGCTGATACTGTATGTATAGGTTCATAGGTACATAGGTAGGTATGTGGCTAACTGCCCGAGGTCATTCATACGCCTAGCTGAAATGTGTCAGCTGTCGCCACCCCATTGACTAACTAACTGTCCCTCTGTGGAGCAGAGCCAATTGTGGGATCCCTGGGGTGTACCCACTGTTCCCCATCAAGTCTGCAAGGTGTCCCTGGAGTGTTAGTGAGGGGCTCTGTATAATGTACTCAGGGATGTAGTTCCAAAGCATGGGAAGTACCTGTGACATGAATCTTCCAGTTATAGTTGTGGCGAGGTTTAGCTCACTACAGTGTGTGGCTCACTGTGACATGGATTCCCATAGGTGGAGCATATCCATTAAGCCTGACTTGGACATGTCTTTGTTGGGCAGCAAAGATCATCTCTGAGTAAATGAGATGCCACTGAGTAATGCAAGAGTTCATGCAGTCTGGCAGCATAGGACACATGTCTGAGGCCAGTAATGCTCTTGGCGAGGTATGTTCGTGGACCCTCCAGCTGTCGGATGTGTCTTCTGAGGTACATCCCAAATGGGTTATCATACTCGATGATGGGATTGATGAGTGATGAGTAAAGGGGCACAATAACCTCAGTATGTCTATATGTGAACCCTTAAGTAATCAGATGGCCTACATAGATGGATGGCCTAAGTACTTTGGAGATGTGATTGTCAAAGGAGAGATCACTATCTAATGTAGTCACCACATACCCATTACCTCGTCTGTATTAAAGTGGCTGCCACTCATGTGTTAATATGTAGGTGTTTAGTTTTCCCAATATGGAATGACCATGCAGTTCATGGCCTTTAGCTGAAGGCCATGATTGTGACATCCTGTGTTGGTCTATGCAAGGCCCCTTGAAGCATGTCTGTGATAGCTGGACTGTCAATTATGGCCCCCAGTTTGCAGTAATTGCCAAACACAGTCCGCTGTAGTCCACTTGTGTTTGCCTGTACCACTGAGAAGTATATGGAAAACAGTAGTGGTCCCAGGACTGAGTCCTGTGGGACACCAGTTGTGACTGGTTAAGAGTTGGACCTGGAGGCTGCTAGGCTTACCATGTGGGTTCTGTGTGTAAGCCTGTTAGCAACCCAACCTGTGATGTATGGGTGTATGTACTGGCTGGTGAGTTTATAAACAATACCTGAGTGGGGAATGGTGTCATAATCCTTAGCGGGGTCCAGGTAGTATGTGTGAATTACCACACCCCACACCTAAAGTCTAGGTGACTGTAAGATGTCAAACAAGTTCAGTAGGCATCATCTGCACTCATCAAGCAGACCTGGGTTGGGTCGAGTGTCTGCAGGTTCCCAATGTCTCTGTTAATGAGTTCCATGATAATGCTCTCCATAGCCTTGCAGACCAGGCTAGTCAGGCTTATAGGGCAATAGTTTCCAGGGTCTGTTGTGGTGCCACCTTTGTGGAGTGGGATCACTGTTGCTGTGCACCACTCTGTGGGTATGTAGCCTGTAGAGAGTCTGAGTTTGAACAGTGTGTTTATGTGAGGGGTTAGTTCATTTGGAGCTCATGTAAGACACAGCCTGGGACACTTTCCGGTCCCATTGAGGCTGTATTTGAGGCTTTGGATAGGGCTGTTTTATCCTGTGTATCAGTGATTGCCAGGGCCAAACATTCTTCTGGTATGGTTAAGGGCTGTTTAGGGGTTGAGAGGGATGTGAAGTTTGCACTGAACATGTCTGCCAAAATGCTGGCAATATCAGTCGGTTCAGTGTATATTGTGCCAGTCTGCACCAACTCTGAGCAGATCTGAGAGTTCCCACTTAGGTTCTTGACATAGCTAAAGAACGCTTTGTGGTTGTCTGTAGGGTCATTGGGAAATTGTCTTTTGAAGCTAGCCTTGGATGTTATCATGAGGGATTGTAGTTTCTTGCTGATACTGATCAGGGATGTCTGTCCTTCTAAGGATGTCACTCTTATCTGTACTAGTTACCTCCTACTATTGTAGAGCCTGTGTATGGCAGGGGTCCACCTGACCGGTTTCCTGTTCTTGGAGGAATGAGTTCAAGTTAGACTTGGGATAGCATGATCCATGCATTTCTGAAGATGACCATAGAGTGCCTTTGTATAGGTTTCAGAATTTTGGACAGCATTGTCGATTGGCGTGGGGGCTGTGAACCATTCCACCTTGGGCATAAGCAACGTGAAGTCTGCTTTGGAAAATATTTCCATGGTGGTTTCCTTGTTTGGGGTTGTGGGAAAAATGTGAATATCCAGAGTGCTTAGTCTATGGTCTGATCTAACCAGCGAGGGGTTGACATCGGGTGTGGAACACCGGTCGCCCATGTTGGTGATGACCAGGTCCAATATGTTGTTCCCTCTGGTGGTGGTGTAGACCAGTTGTTCCAGGGCGTTAGAGTCGAGGAATTCTAGGAAGTGCTGGACAAGGGAGTTAGTACTCGAGTAGTTCTCCCAGTTAATGTTTGGGTAGTTTACATCACACAGTATTAGGGTGTTTGGTAGGACCCGCATATTTCCCAGTGTCCTCGGAAATGCAGAATGTGGGTCCTGGGACATGGTGTGTGATCTGTAGCAAGGTACAATTTGGATTGCAGTGTTGCCCATTGTCACTTGCACTTGGAAGATCTCTGATGCATCGTGCTGCACCACTAAACTGGAGTTGTGAGTATCCTTGATGAATATAGATACATTCTCGCTGTTTGTGTTCCGGTACGGGTTCTGTGGCCGAAAGGTGTGGTATGAGTTATAGCCTGGTGGTGCTGGGGTGCCCTCTGGAGCCTTAAACCGGGTGTCTGTTACTGCACAGATATCAATGTTCTCCATACTGAGGAGTGCCTCGAGTGTGTGCAATGTGAGGTTTAGACTTCTTGTGTTGAGTAGCAATACCCTCAGTTTCTGGTTACATGTGCTATGTACCGTGGTGGGTTTGTCTTATGAGCCTTGCCTAAAAGTCCACCTTGCCTAATATCCACCCCTCTACTATTGTTTGCAATCAATGACAGCTGTGCATGTGTACATGTTCTGCAAATGTGTACTGACCCTTGTTACAGGGCTGTGTCAAATGGCTATGTGCACACCTACATACAGTGAATACTGACAGTAGAGATACACTGGTTGAACGTGTAGATTTGTGTAGCCTAACCTCTCATTGCCAGACTAAGAGCTGCTTGAAAATATGTTGACAGTACTGGTAATGAAACAGGGTGCATATCATCTTTAACTCCAGTGTGACATCTGCAGTAGGCATGTAAGATGTAAGAAACTGCTGCCCATGTGTAATAGCAGCTTCATAGGTGATGGTGTACACTATCTGATTATATCCTGATTATGTCGATAGTGGCAGCAGAGTCTATTGATATCTGACTCTGTGTGGGGAGTGGATGTCTGTGCCCAACAGAGCTCATGGTTCTGCTGGGTATGTGTGTTTATACCCAGACAAGGATACAGCCCTGTTCACACTTGCATCATCTGTAATCAACTATCAGGATGTGATGTGGCCATCAGAGGGGAGAATGCTACTAAAGGTAGCTACCATGTTACTGTAATAGCTAGTGTTGCCACGTCCATAACTCTGATATTTACATGTGAGCATCACTGTCTAAAACATCTTCATAAGCAATAAGTAAACTAAATACAGTACTTGGTACTTGTAGTACTGAATACTCATACAGGCATGTCCACTACTCAGCTACTTGTGTTTACTAATGTCAGCTTTGTGTATGTGGCCATTCTGGGGGAATGCAATCTGTATGCCATGTACACTGCCAAACCCGCCTAACACCGCACCCCACACATTGTCTGGGATGCAGCTACAGGGGTGATCTTGGAGGCCGTCCATACTACACCCATGACTGGACTAGACAGTCAAGAGGTGTAGGTTAACACATGCATCTCATCACCACAATCAACACATACCCTTACCAGAACACAGTAAGGACACACACACACATTCCACCAGATATCACACACATCCACAGAGGCCTCTAAGTATCTGGCCAAGCAAGAGGCCTCCCAAGTTAGAATAGACAGACTACAGAATACAAAGACTGTACAACATAGTTCGCATAATTGTGTCACACCTCAGAACAAGTGGCTAGAAACATGGCCAACAGTACAGATTTGTGAATGCAAACCCTAGCACTATGTTACACACCAAGCTATATGAGGGCAGACATACTGTCAACTGCCTGTCTGTCATGATTAGCCACATACCCATACACTCCAATCACCTTTAGAACTATACACATGTCACTGGCATATGCTATGGTGTAATGCAAAGAATATCCAGCATCTCTCTGCCTGGGATAACATGCTTGATAGACCATGATACTTTGCCAGACAGGGTCTGCACCTGTCACCCCTGAGATTCTGGATATGGCAATGGCCCATGCATCCCCTATAATGCCCTCATCACGACAGGTTCAATTGAAAGTCCACTGGTGCAACAGGGACAGCCAAGAAATAAACTGTAGGTCTTGCTACTCAATGATACAAATCAGGTACTCAATATGGACTCACTTACACCAATCTGAAACATGGAGAACATATCTGTGCAGTGATTGAGATATGGCTCAATGCTTTGGAGAGCACCCCTGCATGACCATGTTATAACACATACCTCACCTCTTGGCCAACATCCTTTATTGGAACACATGGACCACAGGTGTGTCCAACTTCCTGAGGGATATGTACACCCCCCATGCAAGTTGCACTTGCACAACATAAGATGCTTATGCTGAGCAGCTACCTTTGTGCCAAAATGTAATCCAAATTGCACCTTATGATAGATCATCCACCATGCCTCAGAAATCCCAACTGTCATTGTGCTGTAATGGGGAATACCAGCTGGGAGACAGGACACCATAATCATGGCCACTCAGCTATCCCATTATGAACCGGGAAGACTCATCATGTACCAACACATGTGCTCAATGCATGTTGGATGTCATCAACACCAATGACCTGGATCACCATAGTCACACCAACAGGGTTAACAGTATGCCACACATGGTCATTCTTCAAAGCCAATGTTATGCTCCTTAAGAGCAAAGTGGTGACTGTCATGGCACCCATGCAGATGTAAAATGCATGTGCAAATGCTGGGTCCTACACAAATGCACTTTAGGCACTCACATATGTGCAGTGATAGTGCCATTGAAACAGAAACAGGATTCAAACAAACACAACTATGAAGGCAAACCGGTGGTACCCTGCCTTAAACTGTACCACAGAAGGTAGTAACTGTGGCAAGGGTCAACACACATGAGTGGAAGTTGATCCATGGTCAGCCTCAGTACGATGCAGATACACCATATAATGCCATGCAACGCTACTGCAAAACTATTCATCCACATATTATGAGGCCAAATACAGAGGATTCCATAGCTGTGTCATGAAACATAATGGCAACAACAACATTTGCTGTGCTTCTCAGCACTATGGCATGAGAGGTACTGCACTTACGGAAATAGCACCTGTTCAGCCTGATAGGGTATTGGATAACATAAACACACTGCCCCCCCAACAGGTACACATTCATATATCCATGTACACTACAGAGCCCCTGTAAAAACAACTATGCAGGTACAAGCTGCACTCTCTAATGCCATACATGCAGGCTGCATAGGACTTGTCCACATTCCAGGTTATATCCTACACAAATGTCAAAACATTCTGCTCCCCACATAAGCATCTCGTACAATCATAGCTTCATGTCAGGCTGTGTACACACTCAATGCTGCACAGCAACAGTCATCTGTTAATGCTGTCAATATCCGAGGGACCCTGGTATGTGTACAGCTGACCTGGTTACAAACAGTGTATCATTGCATTGCATAACACATAATGTAACTGTGTCAGTACATGGGTACTCTGGACAGTTGTAAAGGTTACTTGGTGTTGTTCCATTACATGTCATACCACATGTATGGATGTGTGTTGGTGGTCTGAGGACATGGTGGTGTCTGAGGATTACATCCTAGGATGCAGCTTTTGACACTGTGACCTGCACCTGGCTCATGTGTGATAATATATTTTGGAATACTGGTCTGTACATGTGAGTAGCCATTATGGATGTGGGGACACCACCACCTCGAGTTGTCCATACCAGTGTTATGGCCCAGATGTCTGGTTCTGAGTTATATGGTGGTAGTGCTATTGTGCACAACAGAGCCTTCAGCCAGGTGTTCCTCACTGCACAGATGTCAGTATTCCCCATTGTAGGTTCAACAGTGAGCAGCTGTGATTACGACAGCAACACATCTAGCACTGGTTAGCATAAGCATACAATGCAATTGTCTTCTAGGTGTCAGGGTGTTATCCTGTGTTTAGGTCATTTGCCTTGGAATGGCACTATATGGGCAAATGCAAACGAGGTATTATCAACACTCCCTTAAATCATGGATGCATGTGATCTGTGACAAAGGCTTGTCTTCTGTCAGTCATGCCATCTCAGACTGACAGACACTGAACAACCTCGTAATTACAGCAGGACATTGGCTCATTGCGATGGATAAGCAGTTGCCATTCCTAACATGAAATCACTGCGAGTGGTAGAATTGTGCTTGTTATAGACTGATACATCTAAGATGTTGGACAGCACCAGGTGTTGTGTAGATGACCAGTGTCAGATACATGTAGTGCAGCATTCCTGCTAAGAATGGCAACTACTAACACCGGAGACCATTACATGTTCTGTACATCTAACTGTATGAGCATGGCCACTGTGGCCTTCCGTGTTTAGAATCAGAGTGCATCCTAAACAGCCCTGTGCTACTAAGTGTATGAGTATGCCCAGTATAACCTTGTGTATTTGGACTCATAGTGCATTCCAAACAGCCCTGTGCTACTAAGTGTGTGAGCATGCCCACTGAGACCTTGTGTATGTAATGTGCTACTATGTGTATGAGCATGTCGATTGTAACCCTGTATAGTGATAGTAGTCGTCCATTCCACAGAAGGACATACTCCTGTTTGGGATGGACTCCTATGTTAAACACACAGGTTCACAGCTATGTACATCATAACTGTCAGCATCCCTGTTGATGTCCGCAATCCTAGAAGGTCATGATGACTGCCTTGGAATGTGTAATCTCTGTGGAGCAACTCGTAAATGTGTAGTACTGTAATAGTGATCTGTAGATAGGCATGTGTTCTGATTCCATCATTGGTATGTGTGTGTGTGTGTGTGTGTGTGTGTGTGTGTGTGTGTGTCCATCTGCCAGTGGACAGAACTATGCTTTTTAGAGTACTCACACTCCGTACGATTCCTATACTCAACTTTGTCAAGGCTGATGATGTCACCCACCTAGGAATACTCCTTTGGGATTAATGTGACCCAGCAATCTCAATAGCGCGTTCTGTAGCTGCGAAATGCAGTAGTGTGATAATGTAGTTAGGTTGGTGTTCTAATCCCAGACATGCCGAGTGTGTGTGTCTGTCTGCTGGTGGACAGAACAATGCTTTTTAGAGTACTCACACTCCGTATTATTCCTATACTCAACTTTGGCAAGGCTGATGATGTCACACACCTAGGAATACTCCACCAGGATTGATGTGACCTAATAATCTCGATAGCCCATTCTGTAACTGCGTAATGCTGTAGTGTGATAAAGTGATTAAGTCAGTGTTCTAATCCCAGCCATGCCGAGTGTGTGTGTGTCCATCTGCTGGTAGACAGAACAATGCTTTTTAGAGTACTCACTCTCCGTACAATTCCTATACTCAACTTTGGCAAGGCTGATAATGTCACCCACCTAGGAATACTCCTCTGGGAGTAATGTGACCCAGCAATCTCGATCGCATTCTGTAACTGCGTAATGCTGTAGTGTGATAAAGTAGGTCGGTGTTCTAATCCCAGACATGCTAAGTGTGAGTGTGTGTCTCCATCTGCCGGTGAACAGAACAATGCTTTTTAGAATACTCACACTCCGTACGATTCCTATACTTAACTTTGGCAAGGCTGATGATGTCACCCACCTAGGAATACTCCTCTGGGATTGACGTGACCCAGTAATCTCGATAGTGTTTTCTGTAACTGCGTAATGCTGTAGTGTCATAAAGTAGTTAGGTCGGTGCTCTAATCCCAGACATGCTGAGTGTGAGTGTGTGCATGTGTGTGTGTGTGTGTGTGTGTGTGTGTGTCTGTCTGCTGGTAGACAGAACAATGCTTTTTAGAGTACTCACACTCCATACAATTCCTATACTCAAATTTGACAAGGCTGATGATGTCACCCACCTAGGAATACTCCTCTGGGACTGATGTGACCCAGTAATCTCGAGAGTGTGTTCTGTAACTGCGTAATGCTGTAGTGTGATAAAGTAGTTAGGTCAGTGTTCTAATCCCAGACATGCCGAGTGTGTGCCTGTGTGTCCGTCTGCTGGTGGATAGAACAATGCTTTTTAGAGTACTCAAACTCCGTACGATTCCTATAATCAACTTTGGCAAGGCTGATGATGTCACCCACCTAGGAATACACCTCTGGGATTGATGTGACCCAGTAATCTCGATAGCACGTTCTGTAACTGCATAATGCTGTAGTGTGATCAAGTAGTCAGGTAGGTGTTGTATTCTAAGGCATAGCAGGTGTGTGTGTTTGTCAATCATATCAGATGCATTGGTGGCTGTGAGTGGCTAGCCACTGGATGTGTTGAGGAGTGTGCTTTGTTGTTTCCCTATATAGTGGCCATAAATGTCACAATCAGCCAAGAGACTGGGTTGGCAAGACATACCCATACATTTGGCAATAGGCCAGGTGAGTAATGTCAGCAACCTTAATATTACCCTGAATACAGTCTGAACCCGTGTTTCGCACAGAAACACACTTGCCTTGGGATTAACACCAGTACATAATACAGGAGTCATTGGTGGTTTCCTTTTCATTCTTGTCTAATGCTTTGTTGTCACGAGGTTTGTTCTTGAGATAAATATATATATATATATATATATATATATATATATATATATATATATATATATATATATATACTATATGCATGTGTGTATGTATATATATATGTATATAGCTATATGGACATTAACACAAATACATGTACGTGATGGAATACATGTCCTATACTGTTGAATGCCTGTGCTGGATGATATGTACATGATAACATCAAATGTATGTATATCTGCCTTGGCTTAGTGATAAAGCACATTGTCTGTGGTGTGCAGGGTCCTGGTTTTGAGCCTTGCAGAGGCTGGTTGTTTTGTTGCTGGGCAGAACAAGGGACGTTGAATAGGGTGTGAGTAAGGCACTTTTAAGCAGTTGTGTGTGGGTCTGCGTGATGGTAAGCAGTGGTTAGTTTTGGGGAGGCTTAGTATGGGTCATGTAACTATACATTAGCAGGCAATCCTATGCAAATGAGGTAAAGGATAGTGAATACCGGTTATCCCCAGGTTGTGAGGCAGGTCCCAAGAGTGTATGTGCATAAATAGTCGGGTGCAGGACTCGGATATGGGTGACATCATGGGGGGGTGTCAGGCATACTGTACGTGGATTGGAACCGTGTGGCTTGGGATTGCTCCTAGCTTAGCACGGCTAAGCTAGGGGTGTGTCTATACCTGCCTAGTGCAATTGGGAGGGACAATAGCAGTAGGAGAGTAATCAAGGTGAACTAGCTGAGCTGACAGGTGATATGTATCAGAATCAGCCGATTACAGAGGCAGCAGACCAGTGCAGCCCAGAACACTACTATAAACTAAGCATACACCTTCCCCTCTGGTTTTTCCACACTCTACACCACTGGTGTATACATGCAGGGAAATTTTAACAAACAAACCTATGAAATGAGAAGGGCTGCTGCAGGCAACATAGACCAACATGTGCAAGAGGCTGAGGGTGATGAAGATGTGAATGCTGCTGAACAACCCTCAGTGAGGAGATAGAGAAGAGTGTACAGACTCAGGGTAACCTACCAGGGGCTACATGAGCTGGAGATAGTGGAGCGCTATAGGGTAGACAGAGACCTCCTACAGCAGATTGTTGAGCTGTGCCGGCCACACCTGACACATCAAACAGGCTGAGGGGAACCCATCCCAGTGGATACCAAGGTATGTGTAGGCCTAGGTATACTAGCCACAGGTACCTCCCAAAACACAACTGGGGATATCATGGGGATCTCACACACATCAGCATCCAGAGTATTCCACCAGTTCCTGGATGCCATGTCAGCACATGCCAGTGAGTACGTATATTTCCTCAACACACGTGAGGTGTTGACCAGCAATATGTGTCTCTTCCACCAAATAGCAGACTACCCTGGGGTAGTGGGTGCTATAGCCTGCATGCACTTACGCATCAAAGCACCACCCGGTGAGCAGGGTAGGACCTACATCAACCACAGGGGTATCCCCTCCATCAACTCCCAGGTAGTATGTGATGCCCAGGGCATTATAATGAATGTTGTGCTGGCTGCCCTGGAAGCTATGACAATTCAGAAATATGGCATCTGACGCAGCTGTACCACAGCTTTGCCAATATGGACATCCCCTATGGTCACCTAGTGGGGGATACTGGGTACACACTGGAGCCGTGGCTAATGACACCCATCAGAAATGCACACACACCTGAACAACAACGCCATAATGATTCACATGCACAGGTCAGACATATAATAGAGCATGTGTTTGGGATTCTCAGGTCATGGTTCCAGTGTCTGGACACATCCGGTGGAGCCTTGTAGTATTCACCAGCTACATGCACCCAAATTGTTATGGTATGTGCTATGCTACACAGTATGATCCTGTGGAAACTGCTGCAGCAGGAACAGCATAGGGCAGGGCTACACAGCCCCCCACCAATGCCAAGGCCTGCACAGGCACAGAGTGACTCAGAGGAGGAACAACCTGAGCCTGACCCAGTAGGTGGAAGGAGGCATGCCCAGTATGACCTGGTCTTGGCAAAGAGGCAATGCATAGCATATGCACTGACACAGTAGGGACCCAGTATGTACTGACACAATAGGGACCTAGAGAATGTCACCCTCTCTGACTCACACAGACAGTAAAAGGGATGCCAGACATGAGACTACGTGTGCTCAGCCATGTATAGGGAGTGTACTATGTGCATCTGACATAGGTTGCCCTCCAGCACCATCGTCAAGTCTGGCACACCCTCAAGGTAAGTCAATCAACCTACCAATTGCCAAATGTAGTAGAATGTGTTGGTACCTGTAGCTATGGTATGTATGTGAGCATGCAAGGGAAATGGGTGGCCGAATGTTAAGGCAGCAGACAGTAGACACCCATAGTGGCACCAAGACATCTGTAACACATACTGGAGTCACCATAGTAGCCAGTACTACACAGGGTGATAAAACCCACTGCAAGTAATGGGCTGAGCGTCATGTGTGTCCAAAAGACCTACACAAGTCTCAACCAGCTGGACAGGTGTAGACCGACACAAACAAATGCTGCACTATGGCCTCTGAATGCGCCCTATGGGTAACCCCTCCCACAGACCCACACAGACAGCCTGCAGCAGGCCAGGCAGTTGGATGTAGGTTGTGAAGGCTAGGAAGTCAGAAACTAATATGTTGGTAAGCTAAAATTTGTAGTACACTGGTATGCCTCTAGCCAACACACTGGGTAAGACTACACACTGAAATGGAGTGCCTGAAATACCAGTAAAGTACTAGCAAATGTGTACAAGTGTCATGTGTGCCCCACATCCAATGTACACTTATAGCAACAGTCAGGTGTGCCCCCCGCTCCTGTGTAGGAATGTAGATACAGTCAGGTGTCCCACCCACTATGCAGAAATGTAGCAACAGTCAATGCCACATGACCAATGGATACCATGCAGACACAGCATGCTACCTGTCGGTGTACAACACAAAGGTCAGCAGCACAGTACAGACTACCTGGACATGTAACACATGCAATACAGATGGCCATACAGGGCATGCTTATACACTTGAAGGAATGAAGGCAATGTCAGTCGACAACATACCGAATGGTCATACTGGGCATGCTCACACACAAACACATGAAGGCCATGTCTGCAAACACCAGTGGTCCAGACATGTCTGGCGGTCACAGTTCTTAGTGCAGACATGTCAATATGCACCACACCTGCCTTGTACACACAGTGGATAGGAATACAAGCATATATGTAAGGACAACACACTATAATACATCTAAGGTAGATGGACATAGATGTGTGGAAGAGGGTGACCATGACAAGGAGCCATCCATGCCTGTCCCATCCAGCACACAGCCAAAGGGCCCGAAACATGAGGTGCAGATGTCATTCACTGCAGATACTAGCCACCTGTATCTGTCAGCATGTCAGACTATGTGGTGCACGTGCCAGTTGTGCAACATGACTGTACAGGGAAGTAGTCATCTAGTAGCTGTATACACATACCTGTGACATATGGCCCTGTGTGCACCCGCATGTGGCATGTCAACCCCTACATGACTGGGTTATGGTCCATGCACACACTGCCCTCCCCATAGCAGTATTATGACAAGCCTGCTGAAGTCATCCATTGTGAAATACACCTTTGGGAGAGCTGTAGCTCAGTAATCTCCATGGCGCGTCCCATAACTGCATACTGCTGCAGTGTTATACTAGCTAGGTAGTAGTTCTAACCCCAGACTTGCCAATTGTGTGTGTGAATGTGTGCGCATCTATCTGTCTCAGACTGTGTAGAGAGAAATGGATTATAGTCTACCCACAGTCCGTACAAATCATATACTCACCTTTGGCAATGCTGCTGATGCCACTCACCTAGAAATACAGCTCTTTGAATGTCGTAGACCAGTAGTCTCTGTTGTGCGTTCTGTAACTGCGTATTGCTGCAGTGTGATAAAGTAGTTATGCCAGTGTTGTAGTCCCAGAATTGCCAAGTGTGTGTGTGTGTGCGTGTGTGTGTGTGTGTGTGTGTGTGTGTGTGTGTGTGTGTGTCCGTCTGCCTCACACTCCGTACAAGTCATATACTCACCTTTGGCAATCCTGCTGATGTCACACACCTAGAAATACACCTCTAGGACTGCTGTAACCCGGTATTCTCCATAGCGCATGCCGTAAATGCGTATTGCTGCAGTGTGATACACTAGGTAGGTAGGGGTTCGAATCCAGGACATGGCAGGTGTGTGTGTTTGACTGTCAGAGACTGTGTGGGGGTGGCTGTGAGTGTCTAACCACTGGACATGTTGGGGAGCAGATCTTGTAGTTTTCATATATGGTGTCCGTCTTATGACATACAGCCCACCTCATGAGGTGTACAGATGTCAGTAAGCCACGGGACTGTGTTGGCAAGCCATACCCCTACATCTGGCAAAAGGCCTGGTGAACAAAGTATGCAACCCTACTAGTACCCAGTATATGTCCTGAACCCATGTGTCATACACAAACACACTTGCCTAGGATATCCTGCTATGTTGCTAGTACCATGCACATTGATGCAGATAGTAGGCATGGTGTGATTGCAGTGGGCTGCAGAGGACATGGCACCCTCTACAGCTGTACAATAGGCACATAATTGCAGACAATGTGCCTTCACTATGTTCCCCACTGGATGCCTGCAACATATGTGGTGCCATCAAATGTGATCCACAGAGGCCATACAATGCCGTATACATGTGCCCTGTATGGACCGATACCACTGACACCAGCGAATACCTGTATCATGTGATCATTGCAGGTGCAGGGTCGACCTGCTGACTATAAGCAGGTTTTGCCACAACAGGCCAGTACTGGCACATTGGAGGATAACAGCCTGTGTACACAACATGTGCCTGCCATACCAGGTACACCTGTACATGTCACTGTAAAGTATTGTGGGACATGCACATCCCAGGCAATGTCCATGTCAAGGACTATCAAACACAGACATGGCATGCATTGCAAAGCTATGGCCATACACAATGGTAACCAGGATGTCAGGGCAGTTCATGCAGTACCCATCTGTGTGGGACATTGCAGACACTACACCCCTGTACCACACTGCACACCATTGTCAGGTAGCACAATGCCAAAGATTACCCTTCACCCAGCTTTGTACAGCCATCTTGCACAGCCAACCACTACACACCCATGAAACAATGCATACATGCATGTCAGTACTGGCACCTTGTGTCTGCGTGTGGGTTATGATGCTCCCAACCACAGCCACTCCCAGTATTACCCCCATTGGCATATCAACAGATGTCATATATGTTCACATGCCCTAGCCCATAGAACCTAAAGATATTCCCTGTGGTGCATGTAGTACCTGTGCATTACTGCAGTGTGGAAAACTAAGAAGTTAGGGAGTATATTTGTGGCCCTGGCAAAGAGCGTCAATGCGAGTCCATTAGAGAATGTGGTTGTGGTGACAATGGCATCCGTTCACGTGGACAGCCATGTGTGCTACATTTAATGTATGTCTACTATATCTCTGTTGCACATGTCTCTCATCAACACACATATATGTTCTTACAGCACAGCAACATGTCAGCTTTGTGGCACATGTAGTAACTGCATGCACTTGTAATAGTAATGACTAGTCAGCCAGGGGTTTGACCCCTGTACTGGTAGGTGTGTGACAGACGATGCTTAGGTTTTAGTCTCCAAGCCTTTCTCTGATGTACGTTGTCTGTCCCTCCCACACACTCTCTGGTGGATGTGGAGGCGTACACCTGCTCAGCAGCAGCATGTGTATTGTAAGTGATGGACATGATCAGGTGATGGCTTCTGCACCTATTGCAGTCCTCCTCTAGCTGATTGCATGTGGAACAGCTGTGATGATGTCCACATAGCCATTTGCATGATAAACACAGTACAATATCTAGGAACATCATGTTGGTGTTTGGCCATGACAGTCGCTGTGAGTGGTCATGAGCCTTTTTTTGGATTTGTAAAACCCTTTTTGGTATAGTTGGTTTTTTAAATTTTTAGGTTTCCCAAAAACCCATTCCACAGAAGGCATATTTGTTTGGGATGGACCCCTTTTTAAACACACAGGTTCACAGCTATGTACATCATAACTGTCAGCATCCCTGTTGATGCCCCAATCCTAGAAGGTCATGATGACTCCCAATGTGTAACTCTGGGGGCAATTTAATGTGTAGTACTGTAATAGTGATCTGTAGATAGGCATGTGTTCTGTTTCCATCATTTTGTGTGTGTGTGTGTGTGTGTGTGTGTTTTTTCCATCGGGGGACAGAACATGTTTTGGGTACTCACACTGTCTTTTCCCATCCCAATTTTGCAAGGCTGATGATGTCACCCACCTGGGAATACCCTCTGGGTTTAAATGTGACCCAGTTAATGGTTCTGTGGGGTTGTGTGTGTTGTAGTTGGGTTGGTGTTCAACCCCGGGACTGAAGTGTGTGTTTTGTCTGCTGGTGGACAGAACAATGCTTTTAGAGTACTCACACTCCATTTTTCCCTATACTCAACTTTGGCAAGGCTGATGATGTCACCACCTAGGAATACTCCACCGGGATTATGTGACCCAATAATTAAACCCATTCTGTAACTCGAATGCAAGGGGATAAAGTGAATTTAATGTTCTAATCCCAGCCATGCCAGTGTGTGTTTTTCCATCCTGGAACAGAACAATGCTTTTGATCCACCTTAATTCCTATACTCAACTTTGGCAAGGCTGATAATGTCCCCCACCTAGGAATATTTTGGGATAAGGGACCCAGTAATCTGGTTCTGTAACGGGTTGGGAGTGTGATAAAGTAGGGGTGTTCTAATCCCAGACATGTGTGTGTGTGTTTTCCCATCCCGGGGGAACAGAACAATGCTTTTAGAAACTCACACCCCTTATTCCTATATTTAACTTTAAAATGATGTTCACCCACCTAGGAATACTCCTCTGGGATTGTGACCCAGTAATCTGTGTTTTTCTGTAATTTAATGCTGTGGGGAAAAGTATTTAGGGGGTGTTCTAATCCCAGAAAAGGGGTTGGTGTGTGGGGTTGTGTGTGTGTGTGTTTTTCTGTCTGCTGGTGGACAGAACAATGCTTTTAGAGTACTCACATCCAAATTCCTATACTAAAATTTGGGCAAGGCTGATGATGTCACCCACCTAGGAATACCCTCTGGGATGGGGACCCAGTAATCTCGGGTGTTCTGTAACTGCTAATGCTGTAGTGTGATAAAAGTTAGGTCAGTGTTCTAATCCCAGACATGCCGGTGTGTGTGTTTTGGTCTGCGGGTAAGAACAATGCTTTTAGAGTATAATCACAATTCCAAACTCAACTTTGGCGGCTGATGATGTCACCCACCTAGGAATACACCTCTGGGATTGATGTGACCCAGTAATTTAACAGCCTGTAACTGCAAATGCTGTAGTGTAAAAGTAGTCAGGTAGGTGTTTTTTCCCAAGGCATGAAATGTGTGTGTTTTCATACCCAGTGTTGGTGGCTGTGGTGGCTAGCCACTGGATGTGTTGAGGGGTGTTTGTTTTTTCCCCTATAAATGGCCATAAATGTCACAATCGGGAAAAACGGGGTTGGCAAGACCCCATACATTTGGCAATAGGCCGGTGAGTAATGTCAGAAATAATATTACCCTGAATACAGTCTAAACCCCTTTTTGAAGAAAAATTGGGGATTAACACCAGTACATAATACAGGAGTCATTGGTGGCCTTTTTTTGTCTAATGTTTTGTTGTCAGGGTTTGTTCTTGAGATATATATATATATATATATATATATATATATATATATATATATATATATATATATATAAAATTATTTTAATATTATATATATATTAAAATTATTTTTTGGACATTAACACAAATACATTCGTGATGGAATACATGTCCTATACTGTTGAATGCCTGTGCTGGATGATATGTACATGATAACATAAAATGTATGTATATCTGCCTTTGGGGTAAAGCACATTTTTGGGGGCAGGGTCCTGGTTTTGAGCCTTGCAGAGGCGGGTTGTTTTGTTGCTGGGCAGAAAAAGGGGCCCTTGAATGGGGTGTGAGTAAGGCACTTTTAAGCAGTTGTGGGGGTTCAGGGAAGCAGTGGTTAGTTTTAAGGCTCAGTATGGGTCATGTAACTATCATTAGCAGGCAATCCTATGCAAATGAGGTAAAGGATAGTGAATCCTGGTTACCCCCGGGGTTGTGAGGCAGGCCCCAAAGGGTGTATGTGTAAATAGGGGTGCAGGACTCGGATATGGGTGACATCAGGGGGGTGTGGCATACTGTAGGTTTTGGAAATTTTGGGGGGATTGCTCCTAGCTTACCCCTAAGCTGGGGTGTGTCTATACCTGCCTAGTGCAATTGGGAGGGACAACAGAGGAGAGTAAACAAGGTGCACTAGCTGAGCTGACAGGTGGTAGGTATCAGAATCACCCGATTACGGGGCAGCAGACCAGGCCCAGAACACTACTATAAACTAAGAAAACCCCTTTCCCCTTTGGTTTTTCCCCCTCTACACCACCGGTGTATACATGCGGGGAAATTTTAACAAACAAACCTATGAAATGAGGAAGGCTGCAGCAGGCAACACAGACCAACATATGCAAGAGGCTGAGGGTGGTAAAGATGTGAATACTGCCGAATAACCCTCAGTGAGGAGACAGAGTAGAGTGTACAGACTCAGGGTAACCTACCGGGGGCTACATGAGCTGGAGATAGTGGAGCGCTATAGGGTGGACAGAGACATCCTACAGCAGATTGCTGAGCTGTGTGGCCATACCTGACACATCAAACAGGCCAAGGGAAACCCATCCCAGTGGATACCAAGGTATGTGTAGGCCTAGGTATACTAGCCACAGGTACCTCCCAAAACACAATTGGGCATATCATGGGGATCTCACAAGCATCAGCATCCAGAGTATTCCACCAGTTCCTGGATGCCATGTCAGCACATGCCAGTGAGAAATTATTTCCTCAACACACGTGAGGTGTTGACCAGCAATATTTTCTCTTCCACCAAATAGCAGACTACCCGGGGGTAGTGGGTGCTATAGCCTGCATGCTTTTGCATCAAAGCACCCCCCGGTGAGCAGGGTGGGGCCTACATCAACCACGGGGGATCCCTCCATCAACCCCCCAGGTGTATGTGATGCCCAGGGCATTATAATGAATGTTGTGCTGGCTGCCCTGGAAGCTATGACGTTTCAGAAATATGGCATCTGATGCAGCGGTATCACAGCTTTGCCAATATGGACACCCCCTATGGTCACCTAGTGGGGGATGCTGGGTCCCCACTGGAGCCGGGGGATGACACCCATCAGAAATGCACACACACCTGAACAACAACCATAATGAGGAAATGCACAGGCCAGACATATAATAGAGCATGTGTTTGGGATGCTCAGGTCAGGGTTTCCCGTGTCTGGACACATCCGGTGGAGCCTTGCAGTATTCACCAGCTACATGTACCCAAATTGTTATGGTCTGTGCTATGCTACAAAATATGATCCTGTGGAAACAGCTGCAGCAGGAACAGCATGGGCGGGGCCCACACACCCCCACCAATGCCAAGGCCTGTACAGGCACAGAGTGACTCAGAGGAGGAACAACCTGAGCCTGACCCAGTAGGTGGAAGGAGGCATGCCCAGTATGACCTGGCCTTGGCAAAGAGGCAATGCATAGCATATGCACCTGACAAGTAGGGCCCCAAAAAGGGAGGGGAATGTCACCCTTTTGACTCCACAGACAGAAAAAGGGATGCCAAACAGGGAACTACCTGTGCTCAGCCATGTATGGGGAGTGTACTATGTGCATCTGACATAGGGCCCCCAGCACCATCCTCAAGTCTGGCACACCCTCAAGGTAAGTCAATCAACCTACCAATTGCCAAATGTAGTAGAATGTGTTGGTACCTGTAGCTATGGTATGGAGGGAGCATGCAAGGGAATTGGGTGGCGAATGTTAAGGCAGCAGACAGTAGACACCCATAGTGGCACCATGACATCTGTAACACATACTGGAGTCACCATAGTGGGTACTACACAGGGTGACAAAACCCACTGCAGGTAATGGGCTAAATCATGTGTGTCCATAAGACCCACACAAGTCTCAACCAGCTGGACAGGTGTAACCGACACAAACAAATGCTGTACTATGGCCTCTGAATGTGCCCTATGGGTAACCCTCCCACAGACCCACACAGACAGCCAAAGCAGGCCAGGCAGTTGGATGTAGGTTGTGAAGGCTAGGAAGTCAGAAACTAATATGTTGGTAATTAAAATTTGTACACTGGTATGCCTCTAGCCAAAATGGGTAAGACTACACACTGAAATGGAGTGCCTGACATACCAGTACAGTACTAGTAAATGTGTGCAAGTGCCAGGTGTGCCCCACATCCAACGTACACTTATAGCAACAGTCAGGTGTCCCCCTCCCTGTGTAGGAATGTAGATACAGTCAGGTGTCCCCCCCATGCAGAAATGTAGCAACAGTCAATGCCATATGACCAATGGATACCCTGCAGACACAACATGCTACCTGTCGTGTACAACACAAAGGTCAGCACCACAGTACAGACTACCTGGACATGTAACACATGAATACAGATGGCCATACAGGGCATGCTCACACACTTGAAGGTAAAGGCAATGTCAGTCGACAACATACTGAATGGTCATACTGGGCATGCTCACACAAAACACATGAAGGCCATGTCTGCAAACACCAGTGGTCCAGACATTTCGGTCACAGTTCTTAGTGCAGACATGTCAGTATGCCCCACACCTTGGACACACAGTGGATAGGAATACAGGCATATATGTAAGGACAACACATTATAATATAGCTAAGGTAGACGGACATAGATGTGTGGAAGAGGGTGACCATGAAAAGGAGCCTTTGCCTGTCCCATTCAGCACACAGCCAAAGGGTCCCAAAACATGAGGTGCAGATGTCATTCACTGCAGATACTAGCCACCTGTATCTGTCAGCATGTCAGACTATGTGGTCCGGGTTAACATGACTGTACAGGGAAGTAGTCATCTAGTAGCTGTATAAAATACCTGTGACATATGGCCCTGTTGCACCGCATGTGGCATGTCAACCCCTACATGACTGGGTTATGGCCCACACACTGCCCTCCCCATAGCAGTATTATGACAAGCCTGCTGGGGTCACCCAAAGGAAATACACCTTTGGGAGGTGCTCAGTAATCTCCATGGCCCCATAACTGCATACTGCTGTAGTGTTATACTAGAGGTAGTAGTTCAAACCCCCCAGACTTGCCAATTGTGTGTGTGAATGTGTGTCTGTCTGTCTCAGACTGTGTAGAGAAAAGGGTTTTATGGGCTACCCACAGTCCTACAAATCATATACTCACCTTTGGCAATGCTGCTGATGTCATCACCTAGAAATACCCCTTTGGGGGAACATGGACCAGTAGTCTCTGTTGTGTTTCTGTAACTGCATTTGCTGTAGTGTGATAGAGTAGTTATGGCAGTGTTGTAGTCCCAGAATTGCCAACTGTGTGTGTGTGTGTGTGTGTGTGTGTGTGTGTGTGTGTGTTTGTGTGTGTGTGTCCTGCCTCAAAAGATCATATACTCACCTTTGGCAATCCTGCTGATGTCACACCCTAGAAATACACCTCTAGGACTGCTTTTAACCCCGGTATTCTCCATCCCATGCTGTTATTGCTGCAGTGTGATACACTAGGTAGGTGGGGGTTAATCCAGGACATGGCAGGTGTGTGTGTTTGACTGTCAGAGCCTGTGTGGGGGTGGCTGTGAGTGTCTAACCACTGGACATTTTGGGGGAGCAGATCTTGTAGTTTTCATATATGGTGTCCATCTTATGACAAAACCCATAGGGTACAGATGTCAGTCAAAAGGGACTGTGTTGGCAAAATACCCCTACATCTGGCAAAAGGCCTGGTGAACAAAGTATGCAACCCTACTAGTACCGGTATATGTCCTGAACCCTTGTGTCATACACAAACACACTTGCCTAGGATATCCTGCTATGTTGCTAGTACCATGCACATTGATGACAGATAGTAGGCATGGTGTGATTGCAGTGGGGCAGAGGACATGGCACCCTTCGTACAATAGGCACATAATTGCGACAATGGGCCTTCACTATGTTCCCCACTGGATGCCTGCAACATGTGTGGTGCCATCAAATGTGATCCACAGAGGCCATAATATGCCCTGTATGGACCGATACCACTGACACCAGGGAATACCTGTATCATGCTATCAATGCAGTGCAGGGTCGTGCTGACTATAAGCAGGTTTTCCACAAAAGGCCAGTATTGGCATTGGAGGATAACAGCCCGTGTACACAACATTTTGCCATACCAGGTACACCTGTACATGTCACTGTACAGTATTGTGGGACATGCCCTCCCAGGCAATGTCCATGTCAAGGACTATCAAACACAGACATGGCATGCATTGCAAAGCTATGGCCATACACAATGGTAACCAGGATGTCAGGGCAGTTTCAGTACCCATCTGTGTGGGACATTGCAGACACTACACCCCGTACCACACTGCACACCATTGTCAGGTGGAAAGCCAAGGATTACCCCACACCAAGCCTAGTACAGCCATTTTGCACAGCCAACCACTACACACCCTTGAAGCAATGCAGGCATGCAAGTCAGTACTGGCACGTTGTGTCTGTGGGTTATGATGCTCCCAACCACAGCCCCTCCCAGTATAACCCCCTTGGCATACCAACAGATGTCAAAAGTTCACATGCCCCAGCCCATAGATCCTTCAGATATCCCCCGTGGTGCATGTAGTACCTGTGCATTACTGCAGTGTGGCAAACTAAGTAGTTAGGGAGTGTATTTGTAGCCCTGGCAAAGAGTGTCAATGGAGTCCATTAAAAGTGTGGTTGTGGTGACAATGGCATCCATTCACGTGGACAGCCATGTGTGCTACACCTAATGTATGTCTACTATATCTCTGTTGCACATGTCTCTCACAACACACAAAATGTTCTTAACACAGCAACATTGTTTGTGGCACATGTAGTAACTGCATGCACTTGTAATAGTAATGACTAGTCAGCCCGGGTTTGACCCTGTACTTTTTGGGGAAAAGTGCTTAGGTTTTAGTCTCCAAGCCCTTCTCTGATGTACTTTGTCTGTCCCTCCCACACACTCTCTGGTGGATGTGGAGGTGTACACCTGCTCAGCAGCAGCATGTTCAGGTGATGGCCTCTGCGCCTATTGCAGTCCTCCTCTAGCTGAATGCATGTGGAACAGCTGTGATGATGTTCTCATATCCATTCATATGATAAACACAGTACAATATCTAGGAACATCATGTTGGTGTTTGGCCATGACAGTCGCTGTGAATGGTACCTGGATGTGGTGTTTGGAAACGGCATCACAGATGATATCTGGATGTTCCTCAAACATCATACACAGTGGGAAATAGCCTAAATACAGGAGGGTAATGTGCCAGACATGACTACAGCATGTAAGTGTAGCTATGCTTCTTTGAGACTACTGCCTATTTAACATGTGTGTGGTAATGACTATTCTGCATGTTTTATAAAAGACATGACAGTGTTTTGTTTGAGGGACCCCCATCTGTAGGGCCATCTGTGGACTGGTCAGTGTGTGGAACCATTTGTTTCCTGTGTTACACACTGAACACACATCTGTGCACAGCAGGAGCATAATGTGAGGATTGCTGCCAGTACATGGTGATAGGGATGTGTTACTGCCGTCGCATCCCTGACTGGACATATGTCACATGGAACAGTATCATGACAGACGTCTGGGGTTCTCAGTGGCAGGCCAATAATGGGCCACTGTTCATAGCTGCAGTCACACGTCTTCTACACTTTGTACAGATGTCATGCAGTATATATGCATGTGTTGTGCTCCCTCTGCAAATGTATACCATCTGTTGTGTTGGGATGATGGTCATATCTATGCATACTGTTGTTAGTAATCATGAATGCTGTTGTCTATTACTAAGCCATATCTGTGTTTAAACTGCAATACTATAGGCTGTATGGGTTTGGAGGTCCCAGCAGACCCTCCAGTCCCACTTCAGCTGGCCATGGCACCCACCCCACATTTGGGGGCCCCGCCTTGGGCCCAACCTCTGTTGGCTCTGCACCACCTTCTGGTGGTACCACCACTGAGGATGGGGCTGTCCCCTGGGGGCAGGGCCAGACAGGAACATGTCTGCTGTTTGGTCCCAGGGGTGCGGGGGGCTCAATAAGGGGTTCGAGGCCAGATAAAAAGCTCAAGGGGTGGAGTGTCACATTTACAGGGTGAGGGCCCTCCTGGACAGCCCCCCGCACTGCCTCCTTTGCAGCTGTTTTGGTGCAGTGGTGGCTGCCCATGGCTGGGGACCTCCTCCCACTGTTCCCATGGGCCCTTTTGAATGCTGAACACCCTCCCCATCTGAGGTGTATCCCCCCATGTGTCATATACCAACCCTGTATGCTGTCTTGTGTGTGATCCTACCCTACCTATCCTCCACGGGCATACCTCTCTTTCCCTTTCCCCCCCCCCCTCTCCCCCCCTCCAAACCCTAAAAAACAATTTCCCCCTACATAGCTGTCCCTTTCACACCTTCCCATTCACATGTAACCCCTTTTATTAAACCCTACTCCTGTTATCCTCATGTCCCCTCCTTTCCCATTTAAATGTTCCCCTTTCCTTTGTCCCCAAAATTTTCTATGGGTTTCCCCCTTTTCCTTTACATGATGATGTTTGCCCCCACCCAAAAATTTTTCCCTAAAGATTGGACAGGGACTGTTGTGTTAATGTCTTTAAAGGGCCCCGGGGATGTAAAAGTACAACTTTTTGTATGTGGTGTCTGTCTGGGGGCTTGTTTCATGGACAACACCACTACATAATACATCCTTTTTTCCCCCCTTTAGGTTTTAAAGCTTTGTTGTCACTTTGTTTGTATATCTCTTTTATGTTTTACCTTTGTGGTCCCCTTTAAATTCTGATGGTCATTTATATGTTTTAAGCTGTTGGTATGTTTTGGGAAAGCCTATTTGGCCTGGCCAAATTTGGGTTAAATTGTGTGGGGGGGGCCCGGTTATTTTTGGGGCCCCTTTTTTGGGGGGCCGGGCCTTGGAGGTTGGCAATTAAAGGGATTGTGGGTGTGGGTTTTCATTTTTTTCCCTGGTTTAATTTTACCCCTTTCCTCCATTTTCCAGTGTTTTAATACTGGGAAAACCACCCCCCTTCCCCTTCAAAAATGTTTGCCCATTGACACCCCCTTTCCCAAAATTCCTTTATGCCTTTTCACCTTTTCCTCATATTAAATTTTAATGCCTGTGCAACATGCCTTATTTTTTATTTATTTAAATTTGGGGTTTTTCCTTTCTTTGCCCCCCTTGGGTGTTGGGCCTCTTTCGGGGTTTGGGGGGTGGTCATTTCTTTTTTTTCATCTTTTTTGTGTGGAAAATTTTTTTCTGCCCCCAAACCCCTTATCATTGGGGGAAAAAAAATGAAAAGGGGAAAGATTTTAAAAACATTGGGTTTTTTTGGGGTTTAATGCCTTGACAACTCAGGCATTGTTTCTCACCTTTTGGGGTTTTGTTTATTGATTTTAAGGGTTTTTAAATTCTGGGAATCCCCCCTTTTCCCCCAAAATGTTTTAAAGGGGTTTTACAAATTAAAATTAGTAGGGTTTAAACGGGACTTAAGGGTATTTATGTTTAAAGGTTTCAGCCATTAATTTCCGGGGTTGGGGGTTCCCCTTCCCCTTTTTTCCCCTTCCCAAAATCCTGGCCAAACCCATAGGTTCCCCTGCCCCCCCCCACCCCCATTCCCCTCCTTCTTCAAAAAACCACCCCTACCCTTCCCCCCCCTCCCCTTTTCCACATTCCTTTGTGCCCATGGGTTATAGGTTGCCAAACCCCTTTCCTGGTTTGGGGTAAATTTATTTGGTGGCCCATCATTTTTTTTGGTGTCCCACGGGTCTGTCATGTTTCTTTTTCCTTTTGGGGCTCTTTCCCCTTTATTTGCCCGGGCTGGGGGCAGTGGGGTTTTATTTTGGGGGTGTCTGGGGTTGGGTTATGGTTTTGTTGGGGGTGATGCTAAAGTTTTTGTTTTTATCCCCCCACCTATGGGGGCTATGGCCATTCCCACTATATACATTGTATATTTTTAATATAAAATTTTACCCCTATATATATATATATATATATATATATATATATTATATTTTAATATATAAAATTTAATTTTACATATGGGGTTTTTTGTTAAATTTTTAAAATGTTTTAGGGGTATGTATTTATTTTTTTTATTATAATTACAAAATTTAAACCTATTCCCATGTGTTGGGTAAGATATTTTCAATATAATTTTTATAATTCTACAAACTGGGGGTTTTACCCTTGGGCCCTTAGAAATTTCATTTGGGAAATGGGTTTTTTAGGGTTGTGGTGCTCATTATGTTGGAATGGGCCCGGTTCAAATTTTGGGCTTCCATATGGCCCAACTTTTAGGGAACATTTAATAACCCCCAATGCACCCCAGTTCCCCATGGCTTTTAACCAGGGACCCCTCCTTTCCCGGGGCCCGGCGGGGTTTGGCCAACTCAATGCCCCCTTTTCCGGGAAATTTTTACAATTGTTGGCCCCCCACATTAACCCCTTTATTCGAACCCTTTTCCCATGGGGGGCCCAAAATTGCCAATTATCCCTTTTTGGTTTTGAAAAAAGGGGGTTTTCCCCAAGGGATCCCAGTTTTTCAAGTTAAAAACCCCGGGTGGGGGTGGTTTCCCCCCCTTGGGGACCTTTTGTTGGGGAGCAGGGCCCCTTTTTGGGTTTTTATGTTTTCCGGCCGGGGGTGGGTGGTGGAAGGGATAGGGTTTCAAATTTTATCCGGGTTAATTTGGATGGGCCGTTGGAAACCCTTTTGTTTTGTGGCGGTTTTTTAAGTTTTTACATTACCAAAAGAAAATTTATTATTCACTTTATATTAATTTTAATTTATTTATTATTAAAAATTTTTATATTTTTTTTTAAAAATTTTTATAGGGGATAAAAATATATATTATATATTTTTTAATGTATAAAAAGAAAAATAAATAAATTTTATATATATATATATATATATATATATATATATATATATTATATTATTTTAAATTAAAAAAAATATATTAAAAAAAAATAAAAAAAGGGTTTTTTGGGTTTGGGGCAAAAATAATAAGCAAAAACACAACCTGGAAGGGATAATTTTTCAACAGTGAAATACACTGAACCCCTCCTTTTCTTTAAAGATAAGGGTTTTAAAAACTGTCAAAATTTTTTATGTTTTACTGTAATTGGAAGTATTTCATTTATGAATTCCCGTTTGGGTTGGGGGTTGGTTTAACAAGCATTTGGGCCCAAGCTATAACCCAAACCCATGGGCCCCCTGGTTTAAAAAAAGTTTAAATGGTAATTTTGGGAAGGGATAACCCAACTCCATGGCCCCCCTTCCTTTGAATTATTGGTTTTTAAACCCCTTCCCCAGAAAAATCCCCAAAAATTTGTCCCCCCTTTGGTTTTGGGAAAAAGGAAAACTATTTCCTTTTTGGGGAAAAGGAAAACCCTGGGGTTTTTACAAAAAACCCAATTAAATCCCTTTTTCATTTTAAATACTTTTTAAATTTTGCCCTTTTTGCCCTTCACAAAGCCAATTAAATTGTTCAGGGTTTTTTTAAAATTTTTTTCCGGTTTTAGAACCCTTAGTTTTCTGTCCAATCCAAAAGAATTTTGGGGGAACCTCCCTTTTTTTCTGGGATTTGGGAAAAAATTCGTGTTTTCTGTTTAACCCCCCACAGATTTTTCCATTTTGGCATGGATGGATTTCCTGACCATGTCCTAAAAAATAATTTTTAAAGGTACTTCCATAAGGCCTGTGTTTGAAATCCTTTACAAGTGACCCCCAAGAAAAACCGGTTTTCCCAAGGAGGAAAATTTTAACCCCTAGCCCCCCCAACCCCGGGTTTAAAAAAAATTATTTTTCCAAAAAAAAATTGGGTCCCAGAGGATTTTGGGGGCCCCACAAATTTTTCCCCCCCGATTCTGGGTTTACCCAAACTTTAAAAACCCCCTTGTTTTAATGGTGAAAAGGCCCCAAAACCTTTAATTTTTTTTAAAAAGGGGTACCCTTTGTAAATAGTTACCCAAACACACACCTCAACACTTCACTAACACAGCAGGCATCTATTCTCCTGTTATGGTAACCACACCACTACACATGTGCCATTCCCTATGTTCCCATCCCGCATGTTGACTCACTCCAAGTATATTCAGACTTCCCAAGCCTATAGTCCTGGCACATACGTTTTTATGATGGTCAAGGTGTTCATGTGGTCATCCGGGTTTAGGCTTGTTCGACTGGGGACTGGGACTGCCCTGTACCCGTTTGAAAGTCAGACTTAGCACGTGGACAAAGTTACTCCCACTGTTAGCATCCTACCTGTGGTTATAGACGCAGGGCATTTGCCCACCTCTGGCCAGCTTGATATGTCAGCACTAGGTAATATGGGTGTTCCGATGCTGTTTTCTTTCGTATTTGTTATGAATGCTTTCTTGTGCCCATGTTCATTCTGTATATATATATATATATATATATATATATATAAAATATCTGTATGTACGCATGTATATACATCTACATGATTAATTACTTTGATCATACTGTTGAATGACTGTGCTGTCTGCTGTTTGTGATAACATCAGAGTTAGGTATAACTGCCATGGCTTAGTGGTAAATCACATTGGTTGTGGTGTGTAGGGTGCTGGCGTCGTGCCTGGCTGAGGCGGTTTATTGTGTTGCTGGGTAGAACAAGGGCCATTGGACAAAGGGTAAGTAGAACACTTTTCACCAGCGGTTTTCCGTTTCGCCATGTTTAACCACCATTTCCCGTCAAGCAAACACCTTCTGCATTCTTACTGTGATACGTCACCCCAGTTCACATTTCAATGGTATTATATCATTATACAGCACAAAATAGCAGGATATGCTCATATACGGATTACGTGCCGTAAATGGTGTGTGCTGCAGTCGAACCGGCAACATCTGCTTGATAGGCGGATGCTCTAACCACTACACTATTGCATGTATACCCATGGTTCTTAGTTACCAGAACAAACGCAGCAAAACATCACTAACACAGCAGTCATCCATTCTCCAGTCGGAAATAAACCACACCATTACACATGCGCCACTCCCTACTGCTCTAGACACGTACCATATGTTGGCTCACTCCAATTATATTCAGATGTCCCAAGCTTATAGTTCTGGGACATACGTTCATATAATGGTTAGGGTGTTCAATAAGAATTTTGGTTTTCGGCTCGTCTGAATGGAGACTGTTTGAAAGTCAGACTTAGCACGTGGACAAAGTTAGTTCCACTGTTTGCATCCTACCTGTGGGTTGGGATGCAGGAGGTGTGCTCACCTCTGGCCAGCTTGATATGACAGCACTAAATAATATGGGGGGTTCCGCTGCTGTTTCCCTTCACATTCGTTATGATAGCTTTATTGTAACCATGTTCATTCTTCATGTAGATAAATATATATATATATATATATATATATATATATATATGTATATATATATATATTTGTATATATATATATATAGCTATATATATATATATATATATATATATAAACATATACCTGCATATCTATATATAGATATATATCTATATATATATATATATATATATATATATATATATATATATATATATATATATATATATATATATATATATATATATATATATATATATATGTCTGCACATACACATGCATATACACCTACATACTTGTTCACATTTCTCATACTGTTGAATGACCGCCACTTACTGCCGTCCCTATGTCTGATGGCCCTTGCATGGTTTGGACCCAGGAACGGAAACACCTTAGTCACTGTTTGACCACTACACCATCTGTGGTACATTCTGCATGGATGGTAGTTAGGTTATATGACTTTACTACAGGCATTCCACACTACTGGCAACAAATGTGACCGTCGGTTGGTGTACATATGTATAGTACATGTTAATGTTCATATGTTTCTGAGAGAGATATGTATACATTTGCAAGTATACATATTTATAAATAGGACACATACTTGACAACTACTTATATGCATGTATGTGTGATGTGTAGCGGTAGCTATGTGTATATAAGTATGCAAATTTATAGATTTATGACTACATATCTGGGGTTGTACTTGGCCATGTATATGAACACCCACATCTGGGAGGGAAGTGTACCGTTTGTATACAGGGGTTGTGTGCATCATTATGACGTGGAACTTGGGCAGGGTATACAATTTGTGGATGAGTGCTATTTGGACGATGGCTATGGGGAAGCTTCTAGGGAACATGTGAAAGGTATATATTCCCGATAATGCACATGGGGAGATGTGCATCATGGTCAGGTGTTTAATCCCGGGTCGTAGGTTATGCAGGTCCGGCTGGAGGCTGAGCAGGGTTGTGGCCAACTACTGCTAATGCAACTTGTGTCCGGATGTTTACGGGCTGGTCATCGTGTTGTGCCACCACATCTAATCTTTAGTACAGACACTTATCCCATGAGGGATGTCCAAAAATTGCAGACGCCAATGACTCCCATTCTTTTGGCTTTATGAAAATGAGGGAGGGTTGTACATGCATGGGATACCTAGTTTTCAAGCCTGAGACTGCCTAGGGTGGGACTGCCTACTAGATGTGGGTAGGGGGCACTATGCGCAGATATGGCTGGCCCAAGCTAGCAGCCCGAGTATGGGTGGTTTTGGTGGATGTTCAGCAAAGCAGGGGGTGGTGTGCTGTGGAAGGGATGATGGGTATTCAATTATGTATCCAGGTGTGTAGGGGATGGATGGCTCAGTTCAGGCCAAACCATTATGTGGGTGTGAGCCGGTACAGTACAGTTGTGTACACTTACCATAAATGTAGATGTTCGAGTGTATTCACTGTTGCAGTCATTACATTTGGGTAATCTGCTGGCAGGTTGCCCTCAGTCGGCCTGATTAACAAAGTCTTGGGTCCTGCATCACTTGCTGTCCCTTCTTCCATGACGTCAGGTCATCAGGGGTATAAAACATGCAGCTGATGCCATTATATCAGTTTTTCTTGCCCCAGATGTCAGGTGCCCCCCAAATGGGGAGCAAAAAATAAATAAATAAATATATATATATATATATATATATATATATATATATATATATGTATGTATAAAATAAAAAACACAAAACATATACCTCTAAACAAAAGCAAATACACCAAAAAGGCTTTTAAAGATAGTAACAGAAATGAGAGGTATAGCTAGAGAAACACAGGGGGCTGGAGGGTGGGTAACTAGGACTGCAACAGTGAATACACTCGAACATCTACATTTATGATAAGTGTACACAACTGTACTATGTTCTTCATGTTTCACTGTTGCAGTCATTACATTTGGGTAGAATCCCAAAGCTATGGTTGGGAGGATGGATTTATACAGCATTAGGAGCAGCTATAAGGCCCTGCAGGACAGCAGTGGCAAAGCCTGCTCTGGATTTAGAGAAGAGAAGTAAATGGTAATGTTTGGTGAATGTATGAACTGAGCTCCAGGTGGCAGCTTCTAGAATGTCTCTGGTAGGAACCCCTCTGAGAAAAGCTGCAGAAGTAGATGCAGCCCTGGTGGAATGAGATCTGATCCCCTTGGGGACAGGTTTACCATGGTGCATATAGCAGAAACTAATACAATGGCTTATTCATTTGGAAATAGTCTGATTTGAAATAGCCTTTCCCTCTGCCCCTGCAGCAAATGCCACCAGTAATTGTTCAGATTTTCTTAAAGATTTTGTCCTGTTTAAGTAGAACCTTAGTTGTCTGTGTACATCCAATGAATGCAGAATCTGCTCACCCTTGTTCTGTGGATTTGGGAAGAAAGTTGGCAGATGAATGGTCTGATTAAGGGCCACACTAGATACCACTTTAGGCATAAAGGATGGATTGGTCCTGAGAGCTACCCTGTCCGGATAAAAAATATTGAAAGGCTCCACTGCCATACGAGCCTGTAGTTCTGAAATCCTTCTAGCTGAAGTGACTGCTAAGAGAAAAGCTGTTTTCCAAGAGAGAAATTTTAGATCCGCAGTAGCAACTGGCTCAAAAGGAGGTAGAGTGAGTTTTTCCAAAACAAAATTGAGGTCCCATGCAGGAGTTGGTGCTCTCCTGGTAGGTCTTAAATTTTTGGCCCCTCTGAGGTACTGCTTTAGCAGAGGCTGAGAAAAGAGGGGAGGCTCTGTGTTGTAATGAGCTGAAATGGCAGAGGCATGGATTTTTATGGAAGAAAAAGATAGGCCCTTGTGAAGCATCTCAGTTAAGTATTGCAGAATCTGATGAATATTGGGTATTGTTGTGCTTATTCCTTGTGCATGGTTCCAGGCACAGAATCTTTTCCATTTGTCAGCATAAGACTTTCTAGTACTAGGCCTTCTAGCCTCCAAAATGACATCCATCACAGGTTTGCTGAGAGATGCAACTGGTGAAATTAGTTGATTAGCCATGCTGCAAGATTCAAAGTTTGGAGCCGAGAGTGCATAATTTGATAGTTCTGCTGAGACAGTAGGTGAGGTTTCTGAGGCAGGCACCACGGAGGAAGGTGTGACATATTGCGCAGGAGCGGGCACCAGTGTTGGAGAGCAGAGGCAGAGGGGGAAAGTATAGACTGATAGGTTTTTCCAGCTGAAGGATAGAACATCCACTTTCCAAGCTTTTTTGTGATGAATTCTTGTGCAAAATTTGTCCAACTGATAGTTTTGGGATGAGGCAAAAAGATCTATGTCTGGGCTCCCCCATTTGCATGTCAACCTGCTGAAGATTTGTGTATCCAGTTTCCATTCGTGTGGGTCCATAAGATTTCTGCTTAGTTCATCTGCCAGAGTATTTTGCTTTCCTGGCAGGAATTGAGCTTGTAGATGTATTTGATAAGTCAAGGCTGTGTTTCACAATGCCATGGCTAGTCTGCAAAGAGGGTAGGAATGTGTACCCCCCTGCTTGTTTATGTACCACATGACTGTGGTGTTGTCTGTCTTTATCAGTAGTTGGCCTGGATGAAGATAGTCCTTGAAGGCTGTCAGAGCATTCTGTACAGCTAGCATCTCTTTCTGATTGATATGTAGGTGCATTTGAATTGGGCTCCATTGGACCTGAATGCATCTCCCTGCCAGATGCACCCCCCCCCCAAGCATAGTCTGATGCATCTGTAGTCAAGGTTTGGGCGGCAGGGAGTGGAATGAATGACAGTTCCTTGTTTTGGTGGCAGGCCTCTGCCCACCATAGGAACTCTAGTTGCAGGCAAGGAATGATAGGAATCATTGTTTCCAGGCTGTGACAATGTTGACTCCATAAGCTGTTTAGGTACCATTGAAGGTTCCTCATATGCAGTCTTGCATATGGAATTAGAAGAATGCAGGAGGCCATGAACCCCAAGGCCTGCAGAATTTGTCTTGCAGATAGCTGGGTTTTTGTGGCCACCTGCTTGAAGTAAGTCATCAACTGAATTTGTTTTTCTGGTGTAAGGTAAGTCATCTGGGCAGTTGTATTCAAGCTTGCACCCAGGAATGTAATTATTTGAGAGGGTACCAGTTGTGATTTCTTTTTGTTTATGGTGTACCCTAGACAAGTTAGAAGACTTTTTACAAATGCCAGATGTTTTAGAAGAGTGTCCGTGCTTTCTGCCTGAATTAGACAATCGTCCAGGTATGGATAAATTTGAATATTTCTTTGCCTGCAAAATGCAATAACTGGTGCCAGGCACTTCGTGAAGACCCTGGGCGCAGTAGATAAGCCAAAGTGCAGTGCAGAGAACTGGTAATGCAAGTAGCCTGCTTTGAAGTAGAGGCATCTTCTGCAAGATTCCCTGATTGAGATATGCAGGTAAGCCTCTTTTAAGTCTAGAGTTACCAACCAGGCATCCTTGCCTAGCATAGGTAGTAACTGTTGAAGAGCCAGCATCTTGAATTTTGGAATGTCCAGAAATGTATTTAGAATGGATAAGTCCAGAATTGGACGCCATGATTTGTCTTTTCTGGGTACCAGGAAAACTCTTGAATAAAAACCTTGTCCCTTTTCCTTTTCTGGTACTGGTTGAATAACCCACATATTCATGAGGGACATAACTTGTTTCTGGGCCTCTGCCCACTGATTTGGAGGCAGGTCTGGCCATCCATTTGGACTGGCAACGTGTGGAAATGAAATCTGTATCCCTGGGATACTATATTTAAAACCCATTTGTCCTGGGTAATCAGTTGCCAGTTTTGTGCATGAAGTACCAGTTTTCCCCCCAAAGGGGTAGCCAAAAGATACGTGCTTGGTGATTGCAGTGGAAAGTCATTGAGGCTGTTTACCATAGGGAGGTGCCTTGTTGCTCCCAGATTTGGAGGTGGAGGCACCCCATTGCTTTGTTCTAAAAGTTCCTTGCAACTGAAACCTGAAGCCGTTGGAATGTTTGGGTTTGACCTAAGCAGCTCTAGTGGGTACTGGAAAGGACCATTTCTTAGTAGGCCAGTGCCTACTAAACCTGGGTGGCTGCACTTGTAGGAAATCTTTCACAGTTTGCAAAGATTTAGCTTTATCTTCCATCTTTTTCAAATCTTCTTCAGCCTTATTACCAAATAGACTGTCCTGTTGTAAAGGAGCTTCCAACAATTTTGCTTTAACATGGTCAGGCAGACTTTGCTCCTTGAGCCAAGCATGCCTTTTTATCACAGGTCCAGTTACAGCAGCCCATGCAAGAGGCCTCCAAGGAATCAAAACCACATTGCAAAGTATGTTTTCCAACTTGTTCAGCTGAATGCAATAAATCCTGCAACTCTTTATTTTTCACACAGTCACAAATCAACATAATTTTCTGTTTAAGTAAACCCATGACATGCTGTTGATATTTAAGCATATGAAATTGACAGTTTAAAGCCCTGATTGCCAAGGTTGCAGACATGTAAACCTTCTTACCCCATCTATCCAGCGCCCTGGAATCTCTATCAGAAGGGGTAGGATTTTTAGCAGTAGAGGCCTTAATGCCCTTGGGACCCTGAGAAATGGTTTCAGGGTCAGCAGTAGGGTTTTTAAAAAGGAATTTGTGGGAGTTAGGAACCCTGTAGTATCTGTCTGGCTTACTAGGAGCCGGAGGCAGGGAATCAGGGGTCATACTGGGTTCTGAGAAAACATCATGAACAATGTCTAGAACAGGAGGTATAGCCAAAGGCCTATGCTGAGGAAGAAGAAAATCCCTAAGTCTCTTTTTAGATTCTGAGAAATCCTGACTCTCCCAGTGAAAGTGTTCTGTTAAGGTATGCAAAGTTTCTCCAAAAGAAAAATCCTCAGGAGGAGAAGCAGAAGGGATGGAATCTTTTGCATCAGAGTCCTCATAAGTGGGAATAGATAATTCCTGATCAGAAGAGCAATCAGAAGAAATAGAAACCTGATCTGAAGATTCATAGTCAGTGCCTTGCCTAGGCCTCTTAGCCATTTTGATCATTTGTTTTTTAGGCATTGGGGCCTGTACACGTGGCCCATGCATCGTTTTTTTAGACATAGAAGTAGTTTTTTGCCTTAGTTTTGAAGATGACGTCAGTTTAATATACAGATCTTTAGGCTTGAAAACACCCTCAGAAGCCGGTGCCTGCTCAGCGGCTCCGGAAACATCTAAGGTAGAGGCATCTGCGGGTTCAATACTTAAAAGCATCTCACGGCATACCGCACTCCGAATGGGTCTCAGTAGAGGCCTGCGAATCAAAAGTAGCAGGTATCAGGGGCTGCGAAAGCCCATCACTGAGTACCGGCGAACCGGCGACTGGCTTAGGAGAAGCTTCGTTGTTGGTTTTGGACCTCACGGTTTGTCTCTATCTTTTTCTTTGCATTTTTTAGGTATTCCGGTAGTCAGATTGCTAACCGACGACATTTCTGGATAGTTAAATCTTGAGCCAAAATATTTAGAGGCAAAAATATACCGACGTTTAATAGTGCATTGACTAAACTTAGCACAAAACCGACAGCAAGGCACGTTGTGGTCAGGGCCTAGGCAAGGAATACAGTACAAATGAAAATCCTTATGAGGTATTTGCTTCCCACAAGTAATACAATTATTAACTTTTACTGACATCGGTAAGGAGCAAGAAAAAGTTTCCCCAATGGGGTACTTAGCTTTTAGTAGAAGACTTTGGTTCTGAAACTCGAAAATGAAAATTTCAGGAGTCGGCCGACCGGCACTTGCGAACTGCTTCTGCTTCGGGCACCGCATGGCAAGAAAGACTGATGTAATGGCATCGGCTGCATGTTTTATACCCCTGACGACCTGACGTCATGGAAGAAGGGACAGCAACCGAGGCAGGACCCAAGACTTTGTTAATCAGGCCGACTGAGGGCAACCTGCCAGCAGATTACCCAAATGTAATGACTGCAACAGTGAAACACGAAGAACATCATTTCTGTACATGTGTATTGCATATTTTAATGTTCATATGCTTGTGGGATTATGTTCTGCAGTATGGCCTGTCAGGGTGTATTGGGAATGTGAATGTATGTTCTTTGGTTTCCTTTTTGATTCACCCACTGCTCCCTCATACACCTCCAGTTCACCTATTGTACATCCGACCCAGTCTCCCCTTGGTGAATTATTACATTACCTATCACCCCCCCCCAAATTCCACAAACACACCATCCATCCCTTCTCTGGTTGCTGGCCCATGGCACAGACAGCAGTACACATTGCGTACTCTACATATCTCTGGTACCAATATGGTTGGAAGGACAACCCTAGCATATTTGGTCTTCCACATGCTGTACTTCACGCTCATAGGTACATGCAAATACTTATCTTTCATGACATGGTAGATTGACCCAGGTAATACCTATTCATCTTTGGGCCGTCCAGACAAGGATGACTCAGACCACGAATGGACAGTTATTTAGCGAATGCTCTGACCATTGGTAGGGTTGCCACCTTTTCAAATGGCCAAAGTGGGACATTTTCAGGACACATCAGATTTTACAGGCCGACACATACCCACGGTCAGTACAAAGGGTAGAACTTAACTTTTTTTGCCTACATGATAGCTTATTCTTGTAGCATTTTAGTTGCTTATTCTGTTTCTTATAACATTTAGGTATTTTATATACAGAATGTGTTATGCGACTATTACATACAATATAGGACATAATTATGTACTACAATCTCAGGACATTTGTCATGTTTAATAATTTTTGTCAGGACACAACTGCCCAAAGAGGGACTGTCCCTCGCAACGTGGGACAAGTGGTAACCCTAACCATTGGGCTAGGCTTAGCAAAGGGCAGCTGTGTGCAAACACGCTGCATTTCGCTTCCACTTAGTATAAAAATCAACACTACAATGAAATACGGAATGTCATTATTCGAGGGATGGAGGTTCAAAATTCAGCTATGTGCTTTTGTGTTTACTCCTGTGATTTAATTTTGGGGTTCGCGGAACTCTCTTGTATGCTTTGTATACATTTCAGTATCCATGGACACTGACAGGAGTGATTATTATTAGAGGCAGGCTGTACTAGTCAGCATTTTAGGTTGTGCGACTGTAGCTACCTGTTCATGCCTCCGTGCAGCGCTTAAACATGCCCCCTGTACTTGCGCACGTGGACGGTGCGGCAGCGCACCTTCATTAATATGTATATGGTGCTGCTGCGCCATCTCTACACCGCACGGTCGGCGCAAGGCTAATGCCATCCTTTCGCCGAGCTTCATGAATCCCAGGGAAAGACAATATATTCTGCAACAACTTTGTTCAGCAACCCACAAGTCATACAAAAATCAAAAATATTCTGCGTACAGCATACTATTTTCTAAGGGGGGCTTACATGCTTGCAGGACAAAGCAGGGATGGAGTAATAGTTAACATCTTAACCTCACAGACACAAGGTACAGGGTTTAATTTAGATTTCCGGTTACTAGCTATACTTGTACAAGTCTGCTGATAGACAGCTTAGTATGAACCTACAGCTCATTTTTGACCTCCATATGTCTTCTCTGTCATCAAGAATAGCTATCCCATCTGACATCACTCAGTATAAGCCTATCAACTTCAATTGCTAATAATGCTGAGATGTTGAGCCTACAACTCCAGAGTCAACATGGCTGTATCATGAACAAATAAGGACCTATGCAAGTAATGAACCAGGCCCCTTCCAGCCATAACAATATCCCATTACTTGGTTTCTCTCTCCCCAATTAATATGAACACTATTCAAAACTGTTAGCATATATACTATTTTCTTCTCTACTTTAAAACTTTTATTTCTGTTTTTACAGAAAAAAAAGCACTGGTATTTATTTTATAAATAAAACAAAGCAATCTCACATCGAAAACAGTCTTCGCATTAGAAACTGTAGATTCCACATTTAGTGAAAATGTATCTGACAAACCTTTAAACTACAAGTGGCATGCTGGGATTCATCCTCAAATAGCATATATTAAAATACTAATCATCATCACTGAGAAGGGTGTAGGAATTCAAAAAGTCAAATGCGTAAATCATTTGCCAACAGTCTGAGACAGCCCACAGAGCACAACTGTCAGTTTTCAGGAGCAGCAGGGGAGTACTGTCTGGTAAACAAATTTGACAGACTCACACAGAAGATAAATGAAGGCTGAGGGAATCATTCCATATACTATAGGAAGCAGCTCTTTAACGACTCATTGCCTTATTCATCTGCACAAAGTGCTAGACAAACTGTTTTAGCCCAAACTGCAAAACCGTGCATTGATACTAACAACCTGTAATTGTCAGTGATTTACAAAAAATAAAAAGTAAAAAGGATAAAGGTGACCTTACAGTTGCTGTGGAAGACTTTGGTTCTTAACTCCCATACTTGAGGTTCAGGGTTTGACTCTGAGCAAGTCACTTAACTAGAATGTCCCCTAACACATATACAGTTCTGTGAACTCACTTGAATTGGATTTCTCCTGTGCTGTCCTGAAAGAAAGAAACCTCACTGTTTCTTCAGTTGTCTTCCTGCAAGTTTCATCAAATAGAACCACTTTTCACACATTTCAGGTGATTCCTGTTTTATAAAATGGGAATGTATGATTCCTGTTTTATAAAATGGGAGTGTATGTGTCTTTATATCTTCAGTGCTGAACTGAGGTGCACTTGAATCTCCCTTGCTGTTGCTATTCAGCGATAGCATAAACAGGAATACATGCTGGTGTGTGTGTGTGCCTGCTCTAAAGCACACATTTTCAGAATGAACTTTGAAACTTAATGTGACTTGCCAGCCAGATCTCCCAGCCAGCACCAGACCTTAGACAGCTGCCTAGGTCGCCTTGTGCTGGATCCATCTCTGCTTGTCTGAATACAAGATGTGTAAAAAACAGTCCATAGATCAATACTTTAGAAAACGATTTTGCCCCTAGCATGATTTACAAATATAAATGTGGTAAGGTCAGTCTGGAAAAGAATTACAAGCTGTTTATGAACAATGAGTTATCCCAAGAAAGAATGTCCACTAGTGACTTTTCATATGGCTTTTTCACATATGGGCAATGGCTCAAATATAAATAATCTTAACTAGACAGACCGAAGTTTGAAAACAAATGTTTAAATTTAAAGAAAACGAAATCCAAGCTGCAAGCCCAAACTTGTACTCATTTGAAATGTTGGGACCCACTAGGCCGAATTCCAAAACATGGATACTGAATGGCCAAAAAATAGATTTATATACGCCTAGTCTGAAATGGCCATTTATCAGAATATTCCTTTTTCTCACTGAGGTATGGAAATCACAAAATTGGTATATATAAGTTTGGAGGCTGTGGGGGGCTTCTATCTTTTTTTTGGTTTTTGGTCTTTTTTTCAGCTTTTCGGCAGGCGACATTTCAAGTGCCGATATTTTAATGTGGAGTCAAAGGAAATATATATGACTCAAAATGTGTTTCTGAGCTAAATATATTCTTGCATTTCATTTGACCATAGGTATTTTGAAGTAAATTATAGTAATAAAAAAGGCAGAAGGAAAACTATAACCACAATATGATTTAAAAAAATGAAAACACATATTGATGATTACGTTTTTTATATTCATAATAAGCTATCATACTTGCGACCCTCAACAGGAAACATTGCAAAAATGAAGATGACCATGGAAAAGGTCAACTTTCACCAAAAACTGAAAAGCATTTCTGTAAGAGGGGGCAAATCTCCCTGCACCAACCATGAGAGGGTAGTACCCTCACACCCGTACATCTCAAAATTATTAGTAAATACAGTATGTCTGAGAGTCATTCAGCCTTGAGGGGAAGGTGGAACTGAAAACTTAATTTCAGGCTCTATTTGGAATTAGTACTTCTCATACTTGTGACTGAAATGGATTTAATGTCACATCAATAAAATCCACATATCTTTTTTTCTGTAATGGGTACTTTTTTGCAGAAACAGATTAAGCTTCTCACTAGTATATTGTCCTACAAAATTCATCTCTTCCTGAAAATAACTGTTAAACTAATGGCATGCAGTTTCTTACACCTTGTGTACCCTGGCAGGCACAGGCTTGCATTCCCTGCAAAAAGAAAGGTACATACCATGTATCATGACATGCAGAGGATTACATCTTATGTACTATGACAGGCATAGGTTAGTATCCTTTGTAGTATGGCAGACACAGGCTAGCATTCTCTGTACTATGGAATGCATAGATTCATACCCTGTGTACCCTGGCAAGCCAATGTTCACAGCCCATGTGCACTGACAGGTACAGGCTCAGACCTCTTATACCCCAACAGGCATGGGCTAGCACTCTGTGGACTCTGACATGCCAGGCTCAAACTTTGTGTACCCTGACATACACAGACTCGCACCTTGTGTTTCCACACTGATACAAACTCACACACTGTGTACCCTGACATGCAGAGGCTTATACCTTGTATACTATGACATACGCAGGCTAGTCCCTTGTGAATTATGGCATGTACAGGTTAGCATCATGTGTACTATTACATGTACAGGTACACAGTCCATGTACACTGACAGGGATTGTCTCACAACCTGTGCACCTTCACATGTAGAGACTCCCAATCCATTTAAACTGATAGGTATGGTCTCGCAACCTGAGTACCCAGATGTGTATAGTTTTTGACCTTGTAAACCTTGACAGGCACAGAGTAGGCACAGGCTCAAACCCCATGTACCCTGACATGTGCAGGCCCATTCCTTGTATACCCACACAAGCATGAGCTCATACATTGTGCACTCTGACATGCATAGGCTCACACCATGTTTACCAACACAGGCATGGGCTCACACACTGTGCACTCTGACATGCATAGGTTAGTATCCTGTGTGAGTAGACAGGCATGGGCTCACACACTATGCACTCTGACATGCATAGGCTAGCATTCTGTGTGAATAGACAGGCACAGGCTCACACACTGTGCACTCTGACATGCATAGGCTAGCATCCTGTGTGACTAGACAGGCACAGGCTCACACACTGTGCACTCTGACATGATAGGCTAGTATCCTGTGTGAATAGACAGGCACAGGCTCACACACTGTGCACTCTGACATGCATAGGCTAGCATCCTGTGTGAATAAACAGGCATGGGCTCACACACTGTGCATTCTGACAGGCATAGCCTAGCATCCTGTGTGAACAGACATGCGCAGGCTCACACAATGTGTATCCTGATATGCAGAGGGTTACACCTTATGTAGCTTGACAGGCATAGACTAACATTCTGTATAAATAGACAGGCATAGTTTCATACACTGTGTATCCTGACATAGTGCAGCAGTCCCCAACCAACAGGCTGTGGAACAGTAATGGGCCATGGATCATTTGGTACCGGACCGCACAGAAACATTTAGGCAGGGAGTGAAACAAATAAGTGAATGTGTGTATGTATGTGTGTGAGTGTGTTTATGTTTCTGTCTGCATCTGTGAGTGAATGCATGCATGAAAGCAGAAGACCTCACCACAGTACTACCTCAGCCCTACTAGCCTTTACCAACACCATAAACCATAATCAAAACAATAACTATATTTCTTCAGCCCTCTTCTTGGATCTCTCCAAGGAATTCAATATGGTTGACCACCAACTATTAATCCACACCCTGCAAACACTCAGTCTAGATCCTAAAGCCATTCAGTGGTTTAAATCCTATCTAAGTGGTAGACAGCAGGTTGTTCTTTGGCAGAAAAAAAAACTCTCTAACCTACTACCCAACACCCTTGGAGTACCACAAGGCTCTATACTAGGGCCCCTGTTATTTTCCATTTTCATCAACAATATGAATACTGTCATCCCAAAATTCAGCTGTATCCAATATGCTGATGACTCTACCCTGATTTGTTCAGCCACATTCCCAATAGAGTTACAGTTAGCCACCCAGACCACCTTTAACACAATAGAAAACTGGCTTTCCCAACGACGTCTGATTCTAAATCCTAAAAAAACTAAAATGCTGTTATTATTATCTACACAAAGGTCTACTGCCGTTAACTTCATAATAAAAGCAAATGTTGGAACAATAATCTCCCCTGACCTCTCCACTAAACTATTAGGTGTCATTACAGATAATAATCTAAAATTCGACCTACATGTTAACCAATTGATAAAACCATCAACTAAAAACTAGGATCACTTTACAGAATAAAAGCCTTCCTAACCCCCACAGCCAAAGTTGCCATAGCTCGATCTCACCTTCTCTCTACTCTTCTGTATGCATCCCCTCTTCTCTCTAATGTTAACAAGACTGTCATGAACAAACTCTCAATCTGTTATAATCACATTGCCAGGTTTGCCACTGGGCTTCCTTTTAGGACACATCACTGCATCAATCTAATCCAACTTGGATGGCTTGAACTACCCAGTCTAATACTATATAACCAATTGGTTATGGCCCATAAAATCATATATAACCCTAACAATACCCCTGCACTTAAAGATCTTGTCACCCTCTATAATAATCTTAGACCGCTGCGCTCCTCTAACAGACTCCTTATTCAGATATGTAAAACTAATAACTCAGCTGGTGACTCACTCTTCATAAATTCTGTAGGTAGATCATGGAACTCTCTACCAGCTGATATTACCTTACTCTCTTCACTTGGTCAGTTCAAAACTAGGCTCAAACACCACCTGGGAACAAACTGGCTATGTCACTGTATCAAGCCTGGTTAACCTGTCTCTGGAATGTGTAAATCTGCTAGGTAGCCTACTATGTAATTTTATCCGATTCTCTCACTGAATAACACTACCTGACGATTTGTTATAATGGTTGCTCTTCTAATCACTGAAAATATTCTATATGTAATTTGCATTGTCTCCCCATCTAATCTCTGTAAATAATATATTTGTTATTTGTTATTTGTAATATGTGACATGTTATGATGATTTGTTATTCCATGGAGCTTTTCTACCTGGGCCTCTGCTGAAAATGGACATGCATCCAGTCGGACTATCCCAGTCAACAAATGTAAAATAAATAAATAAAACATGTATGTATGTTTGAAAGCAGAAGAGACTGCGTATGTGTGTATAAGAGACTGAACACTGAGATCGATTGAGTCATTATTTTACACTCGCTAAGCAGTGATTTTGCTGTTTACCAAGTGTAAACTAAAAATACATAACCCGGAAAAAAGGCATGTGTGTGTGTGTGTGTGTGTGTGTGTGTGTGTGTGTGTGTGTGTGTGTGTGTATGTATGGTTCTGTTAGCATGTATGTGTGAATGCATACACGAAAGCAGAACAGACTGTGTGTGTGTGTGTGTGTGTGTGTGTGTGTGTGTGTGTGTGTGTGTGTGTGTGTGTGTGTGTGTGTGTGTGTGTGTGGTTCTGTTAGCATGTATGTGTGAATGCATACACGAAAGCAGAACAGACTGTGTATGTGTGTGTGTGTGTGTGTGTGTGTGTGTGTGTGTGTGTGTGTGTGTGTGTGTGTGTGGTGTCTTTATGTGTAAGAGACAGAGAGAGTGAGAGAGAGAAGAGAGAGAGAGAGAGAGAGAGAGTGAAGCGTGAGAGCAATCCCTGGAAGCAGCAGCATTAATTGATTTGTGTACCTCTTGACCATACCTCTCAAACTCTCTCACAATAAATGTGGACAGAGCCCATAGCTCTCAACCTCTGGGCACAAATAATCTGGACAAAGCCGAAAATAATAGGGAAAGAAAGCCCCAAAAATAGGGACAAATTTTAAATATTGCTTTTATAAACTTAAAAAGTTGCTAGAATAAGCACTGAAAACCCTGCTTCCATTTCCAGTTTCCTATCTTTGTGAAACGGTGGCATTTTCTGCAATGACAGCAGCCAAAATGAAATTACGGAGTAGACTGGACATAAGAAGCACACTTTGAGTATCATCATCTCCCATCACCCCTAGATGGGATCATTTCATTGCAGGAAAACAGGCTCAGGGGTTCCACTGATTCTGCCTTATGGTGAATTGCATTTGTTATGTACTTTATTACACTTTAATTTTATGCCCGGTCTGTGGAAAATTGTCTTACATGAAACCGGTCCTTGGTGCAAAAAAGGTTGGAGACCGCTGGTGTAGAGGATTACACCTTTTGTACTATAAGAAGCATAGGCTAGTACCCTATGTACTTTGACAAGAATGGGCTAGCATCTTCTGTACTATGAAATGTACAGGTTCATATCCTGTGTACCCTAACAAGCACTGGTACACACCCCATGAACTCTGACATGTACAGTCTCAGACCTTGTATACCCTGACAGACACATACAGGCAATCTGTGTACTCGGACATGCCCAGGATCAAACCCCATGTACCTAGACTTGCACAGGTTTACAACCTCTGTTCCTTGACACACACAGGTTCACACCATGCATACCCTGACATGCAGAGACTTACACTTTGTGTACTGTGAAAAACAAAGGCTAGTATCCTGTGTACTATGATATGCACAGACTTATTACATGTATATCTTGAAAAACACAGATTCACACCCTGTGTACCTTGACAGGCACAGTCTCACACCCTGTGTGCCCTCACATGTAGAGGGTCCCAATCAATGTAACACTGACAGGCATGGTCTCACACCCTATGGACCCTCACATGTAGAGGCTTCCAATCCATATACATTGACAGGCATGGTCTCACATCCTGAGTCCCCAGACATGTATAGGCTTAGACCTTGTAAAACCTGACAGGCACAGGCTAGCACTCTATGTAACATGACATGCACAGGCTCAAACCCTGCATTTCCTGACATGCACAGCCAACGTTGTGTGTACCCACACAGTCATGGGCTTATGCACTATCTACCCTGATATAGAGAGGCTCACACCTTGTTTACTCATACAGGCATGATCTCACAAACTGTGCAGTCTGACATGCAGAGACTCACACCTTGTATACCCTGATAAGAACAGGCTAACATCCTGTATAAGAAGACAGGCACATGCTCACACACTGTGCACAATGACGGGCAAAGGATAGTCCCCAGTGCACTGACATGAACAGGTTCACACCCTGTGTACCTTTACAAATGAAGTTTCGCATCTTGTGTACCCTAATAAACACAAGTTCCCACCCAGTGTATCCTGACAGGCACAGGCTCACACCCTGTGTAACCTGACATGCAGAGGCTCACAATCCATGTATGCCAATAGGAACAGACTTACACACTTGCATATCATGACATGCACAGGCTCACACCCTATGTACCCTGACAAACACAAATTCACACACTGTGTACCCTGACAGACACAGACTCACACCTTGTGTAACTTGACGCGCAGAGGCTCACAATCCATGTATGCCAATTATAGAGGCTCACACACTTGTATATCATGACATGCACAGGCTCACACCTTATGTACCCTGATCTGCATAGACTTACACTCCATGTATCTTGTCAAGCACAAGTTCATACCTTGTGTACCTTTACAGAAACCTGCCAGTCATAGATTCACTCTCAGAACCCTGGCATGCATGGATTCCCAATCTGAAGACCTTGACATGCACAAGTTTCCACTTAATGTACCCTGACTTGTATAGGTTTACACTCTATATACCCTGACAAGCATAAGTTCACAACATATGTATTCTGAAAATACATGCTTACACCTTCTATACCCTAACATGCACAAGCTCACAGTCTGTATACCCTGATATGTACAGGGTCATAGTTTATGTGCTCTGACCTGTTCAGGCTCGAACAGTATTTACAGGCTCATGGTCAGTTTATCCTGACATACACTGGCTTATATTATATGCACCATGACACACACATGGTCACATTCTGTTTATCCTTACATGCAGAGTCTCACAGTCTCTTTATCCTGACATGCACTGGTTCCATGTCTTCAATTTATTTCTTAATAAATTGTAATGTGAACGGTCTCAGAGTTCATATGATTGTCTCACGCAGATTTACAATCCAGTTTATTTTAACATTCAGAGAACATGCATGATCTCACAACCCAAATACCGTGTCACATATTGACTCACATTTCAGATAGTCTAACACATAGTGTCAAAAACATGACTTTTTATTGTTAAACAGTGTAGAGAAATGATCACAACAGACCAATTTCAGTTTTACCCTGGGTTACACAGCAAGAGAGCAAAGAGAAAATGAAACAGTACAGAGAAAGGATGTGGTACAAAATGTAGAGGGATCCTTATTGAAATGTTAGCACACAAAATGCCAAGCGCTGACAAGTCCAAAAAAAAAAATGAAAACCAAGGAAAACAGTGTATCTCAAAATCACTCTTCCCTTTTAAACTTCTTTTTGAAGGTGGGCAAGTTCCCCTGCACCTCCACACCTCCATGAACATATATGTACCAACTCCGAGATTGCTTATCTCAGAGAAAAGGGAATATTCCATGAAATGGCCATTTCAGACTTATACATAAGTCTGGTTTTTGACCATTCAGTCTCTGTGTTTGAACCTACTCTAACGGGTCCCAGCATTTCAACTGGTTACCAATGTATAGATTACAATGCAGTTCAAAATAGTTTTGAGTAATATGGCACATTTTGGGAAGGAACTATAACAAAATTGTTATATACAACATGTACAAGAAGATAGCTCTTGGCTCTTGATGTTGCCTAAAGTGCAGTGTCACAGTCCTTGTGCAGTAAAATGCATGAGCTCACATTCCTTATATTGTAATGTATTTAGGATCAGAACCTTTACATTCAAACGTAAGGCTAACAAGCCACATATCGTAACAAAGCCAAGCTTGCAATTGTGTATCCTAACATGTTAAGTTTTGCTGTCCATTTATTTTTGCACGATTGTGACCTTCTTCAACCTGAGAAATGTTCTAAATTGCATCCAAGTCAGAGTTCCAGAACCTGAGCTTGTGCAAAACATGAGCAGAGATACTCATGAACAGATACTATTATAATAGAAGTACTGATATGAAAAAAAGAGTTTTGGTTTAGTGAGCACTTTTAACAAAATCCCCTGGTATGAACCAAAGAACAGTGAGATTTCGGTAATCTAGTCAGTTATACAAACTGAAAGCTAACAAATAAATAAAGCACACTGGCACACTAGATTAATACCTCAATGTATTCCTCACCTCTAGATCAAACTTCTACTACATGTCAAGCAGAGTATAACCTCTGACATCTCCAGGATAAACTTGGATAACTGCATGGACAACCTCAGATTCTCTCCTAGTCTGTTTTGTGTTGCCCTTCTTAAGGCTGGAAAGAACTTTGTAATATGGTTTATTTGCTAGGTATGTGATGGTGTGCAGACTGATTGCTAAGTACTTACTAGTGAAGTAAGGCTATAAGAATCTTGGACTACGTAATCTAGTACATTTGATGTTTATTTCTCTAATTAGTAGGCAAGTACTTCAGTATTACACCAAGAGAGATCGTCAGTGAATATCTGAAGAGCTGTTAAGTTTCAAATGTTGATATTTGCTTGGGATATCTATTTCAAACATTACTTTTGAAGTTCTGTTGGATTACTGAGTGCATTTTAAATAGTATGTCATACCTTTACTATTTAGAGGACTGTTTTCCCTCTCTTATGAACTAAGGCAGTCACCCAGATACAAGTTTATTGTAGCTAAAACATTGCCATTTAACAGTCCATTCCAAAAGACAGGAAACATCTTCTGTTTTATGCATGCAAATGAAATAATGTAAAGGCAACATGCAAAGAAGGCAGGAAAACTCTGTCGTATGCATGCAAATGAACTCCTGGTTATATTGCTGTCCACTGCAATGAAGCTGAAATAAGACTCATTGCTTTTCCCTGTCATCTTGACTGTGTACTGAGCACATCCCCTGTGCAGTAAAACATTCAATGACAAAAAGAAAATGAGTCTTTTCTGTTTGATTTGGTGTCTTCTTTTTCCAGGCTTTCTTCTTCCCAGGTTGACTGTTGCATTTTCAATCCCAGAGAAGGACTTCTTTCTGCAAGGTGATTTCTCTATTGGGGGGCTGTTCTCACTTCATGAAAATGCCGACTTGCAGACGCTACCTAGAATTCCAGAAGTGGAAAACTGCAATAAGTAAGTTATATTTATAGAAGAAGCAGGCCGTGATGCCCTAATTAGGCTATTGAAAGTATACACATTTGCATGCAAGTAGTTACATAAAGGTTCACTTGCACTGCTCCAAACTGTGCAGCCAGATGTCTTCTACAGGTCAAGACGTAAAATAAGAAGTACCAGGCATCAGCAGATAGGGACTTTGGTAGAATGGAATGAAAGGAGAAGGTAAATGTCATAGGATACAGCATAGTGCAGTGATTACTAAAAACATTGAGGTAATAATTGGGAGAACTGACTTTGACTCCCATAGATCATGTTAATGAAAGAGTCTAAGAAATCTTCTGTAAACCTTAGCAGGTTCACTTAATATGTACTAACAAAACTGTGATGTTTGTTTATAATACCTTTTGTCTTATTTTACTTTATACCTATGCAAAAGCTAATTGTCTGGTTTGTTTATTACTTCTTATTTCCTTGTATTGGACCTGAAAATGGCCCATATGTATTAGTGTTCTATTCAGGTTAACAGATACCTATACATATATACATACATACATACATATGTATATAACTTGACTATGAAAAATGATGTTTAATTTCAGCATGCTTGCACCATTTACCTAAAAATAATCTTTAGTTAAGTATGTCTTTGCTTACCTAAAGACTATAGAAATAATAGTAAAGCTCTGGGGGTGGGGGAGTGGGGGGGGGGGGATCTGGAAAACAAATTCCTTAGAAGCACAGCACAGGAAACTCCAAAATGTCCAAAACAGGCATAGGATTGCATTTCCTTACCCAACTATTCTTGCAACTAAGCAGTACATACAGACATTTGTAATTACTTTGTAGTTATTCCTGCTATTTAATTTTATGCAAGCTTTTACCAGTAAACACTTGATCAGGATAACTACTCTGAGGCAAACTTATTCATAGGGTTTGCAGAAAACTGCAAAAGTTGATATTCACAGCACAATAACACTAATCATATATCTAGAGTTGTATCTGCACCTGTATCTACCTCTTTATCAGTCTCTATGGATATATGCTATGCCTACTGCTCTGGTCATTATGAAATCAAGTTACTTTATCATATTTTGCAGCATATTTAATTCATTCCATGAACTAGACCTATGCATGTTCCATGTATTTATTTTATTGCCTTTAGTATGGACTATAGTGTCAGATTCAGTTCACTGGGTTAATAATGTTGTTTACATAAGCTGTGCATTGAATATGATTTTGTATATCTTCTGCAGGTTTTGATGAAGAGGCTGTTCTGTTGCTGGTTTCCAACTCCAATTCAATGATGTTTTTAATGTGTTTCTTAAGGAGTCAGCTAAGATTTTGATATGATTTTAATAGAATAGCAATAGTTTTGTTAGGCTATGTTAGTTTTTTAGTTTATTTGCCCTTATGGGCCATTTTAAGCCTAACCAATTTTCCTTTTTTGCTTAAAATAACCTATCCCTTTTGGTTATAGATTGGCCTTAGCCATCCCATGGTTATTACCCCTAATGAGAATAAATGGGATTATAATGTAGATAATTGGAGGGGACCCATGCCTAGGATAAATCATTTAGGAGCTTCCTCTATTAGCAGTACCGGGGGCATTCCTGGAGTAAATTTCTGATTTCTATCCATAGATCTAAACTGTGCTTAAATAGGGACAGGGATAAATTTTGTTTTATGTGGATGTGGAGTTTATTCCACAGCAGTGGTGTCCTCTGCAAGATGTACCTGTCCCTCAAAACCATTCTGTTGATATTGCAGAAGAGGTTTAGATCTCTAGACTGAGTATTTCTGATGCCATTTGACTTGCTGATGTAAATTCATTAGTAATGGGTCAAAGAATGCCTTGTATGCCAGACACATGTCATCTGTTAGCAGTCTGTAGGATACCTAGTATAGTGACAGGTCATTGAGTCGGTTCGTGTTGTTTAGGCCTTGTATCCTTTTAGTAACGTATCTCTGTGAGTGTTCCAATTGCTGCATGTGTCTGGACAGATGCATGCTAAAGGGACATTATATTCAATGACTAGCCTAATGAGAGCTGAGTAAAGGAGGGGAATGACATCCCTAGATCTAGACATAATCCCTTTGTTTATAAGATGCATAATATAAAAGTATTTTCTTACAACAATAGACATGTTGGGAAAAGGTTAAGTCACTGTCCACTTAAGTTCCGAAATCTTAAACAACCGGGTCAGCTCTTAGGGCCATATTGTCAATGTGGTAGTTCCCTGGGGTAGATGACTTCCCAAAGTCACCTTTAGCTTAGCTGAGGTTCAGCCAGAGCTTCAGAGTATCACTTCTTAATGGCTAATATTTTGATGATGTGCACAGGGAGGGGATAAATAGATTGACAACTCACACAATGTATACAGAGATAAAAATGTGTATCTTCTGAACAGGATACATGGCTTTATTGCATTGTGATGTCTTAGTCTGCCGTTTATCTATGTATATGTTACATGCAGCTAAAACATCTTGAATACTTTGGGATGGCATACAGTTTGAGTTGTGTTTAACAGCAGCTATCAATGAATTCCCAGTTACAAGATTTGTATAAAGAAAAGAAAGTAGATCATAATGAATCACCAAAATATGTTTTAATTTCCAGCATTTTAAGGGTTTAAAGCTCAAATGCTTATTGTACATCAAGGTGCTTCATACCCAGGATCCCATGTTGAAACTTGCCTATGAAATGTAGTCATCCAATTTTTATATAAAACCACCAAAGAAGGAAAATATATATAAAAATAAATGACAAAAGATGACAGACTCTGAAAAAAATATATAAAATTCTCTGGTGTTGGCAAAGCCTTCAGAGGAGTGCGCGCGCGCGCACACACACACACACACACACACACACACACACACACACACACACACACACCATAAAAGTTCCCTGAAAGTATGAATTGATAAGCTGAGTTTAACTGAGAGGGAGATTTTAAGCCACAGGTGTGAGAACCTATGAAATTTAAAGTTGTCAATTTTTGTGGTAAGGTTGATATTAAGTTATATTATGGTTGAATGTCCTTTTTTGTTCAAGTTGCCAGTGTGGCATTCTATGCAGATAATTTTATAGGAGATCATAGGAGACTACTAGGCTATAGACCCGGAGGTCATTTTAAGCCTAGCTGTTTCATCCCAGTGTAATACCATAGCAATTCTATTCAGTACCCAAGATTGCATTTAGTGATGATTACCCATGTCCAGAAGGGTTGTGGGTGCTATCCCCAGTAGGAATTTACAGTGCCCCACCCACTTGTCCAGGTTCCACTTAAACAGTGTCATAGAGGTGCTCTGTTTCATATGAATGGATAGCCTGTTCCAAAGATGTGGCAATCACTAGGAGATAAATCTGCCCATCCAGCATGTCCTATTTAAGTTGCAGGCCATATTTAGGTTCCTGGAATGGGTAGCCCTAGTCCCATTTGATTTATAGATATATAGCAAGTTCATTAGGTTTGGGTCCAGTTGCTGCAAGTATTTAGTACTGTACATGCCAAATGGGGTGTTATACTCAATTATAGGCCGGATAAGTGCAGAGTATAGGAGGTTTATAACTTCTTTTGCTCTCAAGGTGATGCCTTTACTAATCAGTTGTGCTATGTAGAAAGCTTTCATTACTACAGTAGACACAGTGGTCAAAGTTAAGGTCACAGTCAACTTATGATCCCAGGTCCCTTACCACTTCATGGGTACTTAGGGTATTGTTGTTGATTTGATAGAGTGAGGGGAAATTGTTTGTGCTGAAGGGAATGATGATGCATTTCTTCCCATTCAGTTTGAGACTGTGACTAATACATACGTTTCTGGTCTGCGTGAGAACCTCCTGGAGTATACTGACTTCATTTGGGGATTCAATGATTGCACCTAGTTTGCAATCTTCAAATATTAAGGAGGTCCTTTAGTCCTCTGTATGTCAGGCACAGGTGTTCTCTAAGAATGCAGTAAAATATAGAGAAGAGAGAGATTTCAGAGTGTTTTAGTATTATCATCATCACCTCCTTTTTTCCCATTTTTCTACATGGAGTCAGGATGTCATGTGAACTGTTGTCACCTCTCTTGATTCATAGCACTCTCTTACTTTCTTCAAAAGACATGCTAGGCCTGAGTGTCACATGTCTTCTCACAGTTGTTCATGCTTTATTGACCAGGTGCATTCCACTAGGCTAGTAACCTCTTTTCAAAGAGATGGTATTTGTACAACTAGGGGAAATTTGGCCAGGACTTTGAGGAAATTCCATTACTCTTTTTGGTTGTTATGATGGGATGTTTTACATCTATCTGAACTAACAACAACTCGAGCAGATAGGATCTTGGTTTAACATCTCATCTGAAGAACAGCACACTCAGGAGTGTTACACTCCACTTATTATGCACTGCAGTGTGAACAATTGATCCACCTGGTGTGGGATTAGAACCCACAGACTTCTGTACCAAAGGTGAGTGTGCTGCCTGTTACTATTAATGCAATCCATCTCTTTGTAGGACATCCTAATTTCTTCTTGTCTTCTTCCCATATCTTGCAAGCCCTCTTCACCAAACAATCTTGTGCTTTCTAGCACACATTCTTGACCCATTGTAATCGGTTCTATTTGACCTTCTCTGCGGTAGGAGCTACTTTGACTTCTGCTCTAATATCATCAGTATAAGACATCCTTGAATATCTTCAATTCACTTTGTGCAGTATTTTATAACTGGTCTGACAAGAGCTGTATAAAGGGCAATAATTACTTCTCTGGCACAACACTTAATTCAATAAATGGTATTGAAGGAAAATTCAGCATTTACAATGTAATCAAGATCTTTTACCAGTTTATCATTTTTTATCTGTTGAATATTAATAGGATGTAAAGTGAAGTGTTTTTTTTTTTTTTTTTTTACAAATGCCAAAATGCTACTTTTTTGGCAAATAAAATGAAATATTTTTTGGCACCACTCATGTAAAGGTGTACAATTGAAGAGAGGTGATATCAATGAGGTTAAGGACAATAATGCTAAGTTTGCAGTCATCTACATAATTTATGAGTCAATCATTGAAATCAGTTGTAAAATCAGAGATCAAGATCCTAAAAGGGAGTGGCCCAGGACAGACGCTTGAGAGATTCCACTAGTGAAAGGTGATGGTTGGGATAGAAGTCCTCCTATTCTTACTCATTGTGTATGACCCTATAGCCACTTGCAGACCAAAGATATTACAGTTTCATTCTTCTTAAGCCATAGGAATTAATGAATGATTTAATTATGGGTAGTGTTGAACACCAGACTGAGGTAAACTGCATGGACAGAAAAACCTTCATCTAGGGCAGAGGTCGCACTTTCAAAAAATGAGAAAGTTAAACATACAGGATATACCATTAAGATAAGCAAAACTATGGGGTTAGATCCCTGAGAAGGAGGATCCCCCTTTCTGCCTGAATAGGCTTTACAATGTTTCCCTCACTCTCTATCATCTTGCATGATATGCTCATGAGGTTGATTATTCTGTATTTATTCAGGTCTGTGTAAAGACCTTCCCTACAGGTTGGAATCAACATAGCCTGCTTCCAGGAGTATAGTTATTTTTAAGCCTTATTAAGAATGTACATAAGGGATACACCAGGCTATTTTTCATTCCACACATTAGGATTCCTGGTAGCTCATCTGGGTCTATGGAAGTGGCATTTATGATCATGCCAAAGGCAAAGTGACAATTTCTGATTTACTTTTGTCTGGAATCATTTTGCAGGGAGAAAGAGTGGATGGAGTTAGATTTCATGACTGGATTTTGTCCCATATCCGTATGTGACGGTCAGATGGTAATGGATTTTGTGAAAAGGATTGACATGGCTGTGGTGAATACGTATTTTAACAAGAGCAAGGAGCATAGGGTGACATACAAGAGTGGAGGAAGATGCACACAGGAGGATTATATCTTATGTAGGAGGGCCAGTTTGAAGGAGATTGGAGACTGTAAAGTGGTGACTGGGAAAAGTGTAGTTAGACAGCATAGGATGGTGGTTTGTAAGATGACGTTGGTGATCAAGAAGAGGAGGAGGAGTGTGAGGGCAGCACCAAGGATCAAATGGTGGAAACTGAAAAAGCGTAATTGTGAGGTGGAGTTCAGGGAAGAGTTAAGACAGGCACTGGGTGGCAGTGAAGAGTTACCAAATAGCTGGGTTTCTACAGCAGAGCTAGTAAGGGAGACAGCTAGAAAGGTGCTTGGTATGACATCTGGACAGAGGAAGGATGACAAGGAGACATGGTGGTAGAATGAGGAAGTACAGGAAGTACAGGAGAGTATACAGAGAAAGAGGTTGGCAAAGACGTGGGATTGTCAGAGAGATGAAGAAAGTAGACAGGAGTATAAGGAGTATAAGGAGATGAGGTGCATGGCAAAGAGAGAATTGGTGAAGGCTAAGGATAAGACATATGAAGAGTTGCATGAAAGTTTGGACACTAAGGAGGGAGAAAAGGACCTGTACCGATTGGCTAGACAGAGGGACTGAGATAGGAAAGATGTGCAGCAGGTAAAGGTGATAAAGGATAATGAGGGAAACATACTTACAAGTGAGGAGAGTGTGTTGAGCAGATGGAAAGAGCACTTTGAGGGGTTGATGAATGAAGAGAATGAGAGGGAGAGAAGGTTGGATGATGTGCGGATAGGGAATCATGAAGTGCAGTGGATTAGCAAGAGGAAGTAAGGACAACTATGAAGAGGATGAAGAATGGAAAGGCTGTTGGTCCAGATGACATACCTGTGGAAGCATGGAGGTGTTTAGGTGAAAGAGCAGTGGAGTTTTTAACCAGATTGTTTAATGAAATTTTGGAAAGTGAGAGGATGCCTGAGGAATGGAGAAAAAGTGTTTTGGTACCGATTTTTAAGAATAAGGGTGATGTGCAGAGCTGTACTAACTACAGAGGGATTAAATTGATAAGTCACAGCATGAAGTTATGGAAAAGAGTAGTGGAAGCTAGGTTAAGAAGGGACATGATGATTAGTGATCAGCAGTATGGTTTCATGCTGGGAAAGGGCACTACAGATGCAATGTTTTCTCTGAGAGTGCTGATGGAGAAGTACAGAGAAGGTCAGAAGGAGTTGCATTGTATTTTTGTAGACTTAGAGAAAGCATATGACAGGGTGCCTAGAGAGGAGTTGTGGTATTGTATGAGGAAGTCGGGAGTGTCAGAGAAGTATGTAAGAGTGATACAGGATATGTACGAGGGCAGTGTGACAGCAGTGAGGTCTGCAGTGGGAGTGACAGATGTGTTTAAGGTGGAGGTGGGATTACATCAAGGATCAGCTCTGAGCCCTTTCTTATTTGCAATGGTGATGGACAGGTTGACAGACGAAATCAGACAGGAGTCCCCATGGACTATGATGTTTGCAGATGACATTATGATCTGTAGTGAGAGTAGGGAACAGGTGGAGGAGACCCTGGAGAGATGGAGATATGCTCTAGAGAGAATAGGAATGAAGGTCAGCAGGACTAAGACAGAATATATGTGTGTGAATGAGAGGGAGGATAAAGGAATGGTGAAGATGCAAGGAGTAGAGGTGGTGAAGGTGGATGAGTTTAAATACTTGGGATTAACAGTTCAGAGTAATGGTGAGTGTGAAAAGAGGTGAAGAAGAGAATACAGGCAGGATGGGGTGGGTGGAGTAGAGTGTCAGGAGTGATTTGTGACAGACTAGTACCTGTAAGAGTGAAAGGGAAGGTCTACAAGAGGGTAGTGAGACCAGCTATGTTATATATGGGTTAGAGACACTGGCACTGACAAAAAGGCAGGAGCTAGAGCTGGATGTGGCAGAGTTAAAGATGTTAAGATTTGCACTGGGTGTGATGAGGGTGGACAGGATTTGGGATACGTATATTAGAGGGTCAGCCCAGGTTGGAAGGTTTGGAGACAAAGCCAGAGAGGCAAGATTACGTTGGTTTGGACATGTGCTGAGGAAGGATGCTGAGTATATTGGGAAAAAGATGCTAAGGATGAAGCTACCAGGTAACAGGAAAAGAGGAAGGCCTAAGATAAGGTTTATGGATGTGGTGAGAGAGGACATTTAGGTGGTTGGAGTGACAGAGCAAGATGCAGAGGACAGGAAGAAATGGAAACAGATGATCCACTGTGGCAACCCCTAACAGGAACAGCTGAAAGATGATGATGATGATGATACATATGTTGGGGAATTAGCTATATCTTTTGGCCCTGTTATCCTGATACCCTTTTGGTCTTGCAGTTCATGTAGATAATATGAGCATAAACAAGTTTGACTTTTGTCATCATATCAACTCATGTACGTCCTGCCTATTCAGTTAGAGTTAATAACTGGTATAATGTTCATCAGCTTTTAGGTAACAGTCTGTTAAATAATTCAAATGTTTTCTACCTGTGCTGCTGTAAAGCCAGTATGTTCATTTCAAACTATTTTATATTCAGATTCAGTGATTCATAATCAGATACTTATATCTTAATTCAGTCTCTTGGACATTGAGGAAAACATTTGAAAAGGTTTTAGGTGGGATTCAGAAAACTGTTTTGTAAGGTGCAAGGGGTAGTTGTCACTAATTAAAAGGTACAATGATAAGAAGCATATTCCAAACTTTGTTCTGAGGTAAGCTCAAACAACATCCAGCTTACTGTAATCTGCCAGCACGTGGCGGCCCTTATCAAGATAAAACATAGAGAACTACATGTAAGGTTCAGTACCCCATTGCTGTCAGTACAATATATGGCAGAAAGAACAGTGCCTTGATTTGTACAGCTATAGAAAAGTATAGCTGTCAGTGCTGAGTGCGGACAGGGATGTGTTGGTATGTATGCTCTCCTTCTGCTGGTCCCTCCAATGTGATGTCACCGTCAGCTTGGTAGGGCCAACAACATGGGAGTGACAGAAGCTTTAGTAAGCTGTCTTCAGGTTTAACATGTGATGCTGAGGATCCTGCTCAGTTTTCTTGAGGACTTGAAATATAAATCATTCGTAAATGTGTTCCAGATAGCTTGGCATAGACATTACCAAAATACCTCTTGTGATAGCTGACAATGGCTTACAATTTACAAGTCAGGAATTCAGACTGGGTGCATGACGGGAATTTAGACATGCAATAAACTATCCAAGTTATCCAGATGACCAATGTAAAAAGTTATTAAAATGGTACAAAATGTAATGGTTCCATATTATATGATCGAAGACGCATTCTTTTGAATGTGTCTTGATCGAACTTGAAAGCACGAAATGGCAAAATACTAAAACAGCATGTAAGCTAATTCTTTCCCTGGGAAAGAAATTGCTTGGCCGCCTTCATTATTTTACCGTTTTCGTCACTGTAGTGCGATCTCGGAGTTGGTATATTTAAGTAGGAGGGTGAGGAGGGTGGAGCGCCCCACTTTATGTAATGTTTTAAAGTTTTTTTTTTCTTTTTTGGAACAGCAATTTTTTTTCCCTGAGAAAAGAATCACTGTTCTAAGTGTTCAGGATTGTAAGCTTTCGCCTACATGAGGTCGATAAATCAGCGCTCGCTTTTTTAAGCATTCGCTGATTTAATATAGACCCAATGTAATGATTCTATCTTTCTGCTTATATAACATTACATGCATTTTTCTATATCAAGACCAACTTACAGAACTGATTTTGTATATATATTTTCAGTCTATGACATTGTTCTTAACTTTCTATGTAAATGTAAATTTTTTTTTTATTTTCTATTAATGCTTGAACAAGTAAAATGTTCTTAAACAATGCAGTACAATGAAAAAGTTCTTGTCTGCATTTGGCTGCAGCTTTTGGGCTGTGGTTGAAATGGATCCACTACGAATCAATATACTACCCTATCCAAAATAAATTAATAAGCAAATAATCTCATGAATATTATCTCCCAGGTTTGGAATATAGGAATACTGTATTGCAAAGACTCATTCTCTTACCAGTTCAACATGTTAATGAGCAAAATTTGGAAAATAAGAGTGCCTACTTCAGCTACATTGCTGATGTTTGAAAACCAAAGTGAAGGTAACACTAAAAAGGAATCAACAGAGGAAGAAATATTGCTAGTGGTGCAACAGGTAGCATGCTCTTCTTTGATTTAGAAGGCTGTGGGTTCTATTCCTATCTGGTAGATGGATTGCTGACATTGCAGTGTAGCATAAAGGAGGTGCTGCACTCCTGATTGTATCATCCTTTGGATAAGATGTTAAATGCAAGGCCTATCTTCTTGAGTTGGTGGCAGCTCAGATGGATGGAAAATATCCCATGGCACCTATTAAAAAGAGTACAAGGAAATTACCCAATGCCCTGGCCAAATTTCCTCCAGCAGTATAACTACCACCTCAGATCTCTCCTGAAATTAAACAAGGGATAGATATTTAGATAAATAAATAAATAAAAGACTATCAGGGTATATTGGTTGGACACTGATTATGAATACAACATGCATGGGAAAGTCTGAAGTTGAAGTCGTTGGCAGAGCAGATGATTCGAGATCCTTTATAGTTCATGGGGAATGTGGAACCCTGTATGGAAGTAACAGACGTGTATAACACTTAAGTTGAAGTCAAAGTGTAAAAAAGAATAACCAGTCCTTTCACAAGAAAGGTGAGGCTGGGAAAACTTTGATGGTCAAAAGATGCAGATAGTTTCCTGAAGCTGTAGTAAAACCAAGTGTAAAGTGAGACCAGATAGTCAGTATAACTAGTCCTGGTGAATACTCCAGATAAGGTATCTTTATGTCATAGATGGAAAGAGCCCTGACTGTGACCCAGACAACCTGGGTTTGATTGGTGGGCTACAGCACTAAGAAGATGACTAGGGAGATAGAGGTTGTTTTTAGCCAGTTCCCCTCTCTTGGGAGGAGGAGGCGTTTTGTGTTTAATGGAGATTCCAGATTATGGGTCTTGCAGAGCATATTGTGGAATGCACCAGCAGTCCATCATTGAACTAGTCATACCATGACATTTGTGCATGGGATGGGACAGTTGCTAGGGAAAAATACAAAAACCCTTTACAGCTGTAACTCTGGTTTCATACCACGTCACCCTGAGATCTTCTTTGCCTATTTCCTGAGCACCTACAAATTGGAACTTTCCCACTTAGTGGGGCTCAGGAATGAAATCCAGACAGGTGCTGGATTTGTCAGGGTAGAAGAAGAAAGGAGGAACTCTGAGACATAGTAGACAGGACAGCAGACAGTTACGTGAGGGGCTAAAACAATAATAAAAGTTTTCTAGATATGGAAGATCACTGAGGAAACCAATTAGACATATGTACTGTCCCTGAGCTAAAGATGATTCAGAGGGCTGAAGCAGTTTATTTATTTAAAAAATGTGTTTTCTGAAAGCATAAATTTGTGTAAATAGCTTGTGACATGTTCAGCAGAGTATTAAATATAATGAATTCTATAACTTTGCAAAGGAGCGTATCATGTATGAACATTTATCTTTAATCGTAGTGAGCTAGACATCTTGTTAAGTCCTCCAAAGCTAATTATGAAGCAAATATAGCCTCCCTAGTTAAGAATAATCACAGACCATTCTTTAAATACATCCAAAATCTAAAAGGAAATACACAACAATGCACCATCTGGTTGTGTATGGCACCACCCTTAGTCAACCAGAGGTAATTCCCAACCGGCTACCTGACAGATTTGGAGCAAACTTCACCCCACACCCACTCCACTCATCTCTCAAAGTATAGCTAACACCATTCCTCAGTCGATTATCTCAAGAGAGCAGGTCATCACGGCACTCTCCAAGGCCAAAAACACAGCATCAATTTGTCCAGACAACATTCCAGATTTCCTTTCAAACAACTTAAAACATGACCCAGCAGACCCACTTGGATCTCTGTTTAATCATAGCTTGTGAACTGGCTATGTTCCTGCAGAATGGAGGACACCAAAAGTAATACCCTGCACAATGGGGGACTATCAACTGACCTGGGGAATTATAGGCCCATAAGCTTGACTAGCCTTATCTAAAAGGCCATGGAAAAAATCATTATGGCTATTATTAATAGGTAATCTCCAAGCTCTGGACCCAACCCAGTTCAGATTCATTAAATGTAGATCATGCTTGTTACACTCGACCTCTTTGAGAAAGTCACCAAGGCCCTGGACAAGGAAAAGACAGTTCTTACCATCTATCTTGACCTAGCCAAGACATTTGACACAATCCCCCACTCGGGTATTATAGACAAACTCTCCCAGTTGGGAATTAAACCCTACATTACCAGATGGGTAGACAGTTGTCTCACTGACAGTACACATACAGTAAAAGTGGGTGACTTAATCTCTAGCAAAAGACCAGTCCTCAGTGGCATACCACGAGGTTCTGTGCTGGGCTCCTTACTGTTCAGAATTTATTTCTCAGAAGTCTAGGCAAACTTGGACAGCCTGTGGCTGACCAAGTTCACTAATGACTGCAAATTGAGAACAGTCGTTATTTATTTATTTATTATTTATTTCAGTTTAATTACTGGGGAGGTCCACTGGGCTTTGGGCCCATTTTCAGTGGAGGCCCGGGGAGAAAAGCTCCACAAAAACAACAGTATTTATTACAAAAAGAGTTCAGACAAAAATATTACAATACTTAAACAGGAAGTTACAAACAGAATACAATACTGATGTCAGATGGCAAAAAATAGCAGTTATTAATGGTTTAAGTTAGGTTTCAGCAGAAAAAGAAAAAAAAATAAAGTAAAGTATTCAGGGATTATGAAAGTAGGAAGATACAAGTAGCTGATACAGATAGTATTCTAGGAGAGGCTAAAAAAGAGTTTAGTTGAGAATGGAGGTTAGCCAGGAGAGAAGGAGGAGGATAGTTTGAATAGAGTAGGCTGAAGAGTGCAGTTGCAAATTCTATTTAGACAGAGGTGGGAATGAAGCAGGGCTTTGAAATTGTCCAGGTTGTTGCAGGATCTTAGAGAGGTGGGTAGAGCATTCCATTTTTTAGCAAGGGTGAAGGATAAAAGCATTTGGCCAGCTGGAAGCTAAGGTTTTTGTACTGTGATCTGGTTTTGTTGAGAAGATCTAAGGGATCTAAGGGGGGTATAGGGTATAAGAGTGTTGGAAAGAGCAGGACAGTTAGTTGACTGGAACAATAATTTATGGGTATGGTGAGTTGGAGAAAGGTAAGATGACTGGGGAGTTCAAGCCACTTTAGAGAGTGGAGGGAGGAGCAGTGATGAGTGATGGACTTGGCATTGGCAGCAAATTTGGATATTTTGTTATAGCATTGTTCCAATTTGGAGGTAAGACTGGATGATAGATTAGTGAGCAGAGGAGCGCCATAAAGTAGAGAGGAAAGGAGGTAAGTAGAGGCGAGGGTTAGCCTAGTGGAAGGAGAAAGAAAGTGGTTGTTTCTGTACAATAAGCCAAGTTTTATGTGTGTTTTTTGATGTTTAGCTGGATATGATTATTGAATTTCAGCTGGTCATCAATTATGACACCGAGAAGTTTGGTGGAGGTTACTATTTTGATAGTGGAGTTAGATAGTCTGGTAATATGAAAGGAGTTTTTGTCAAGTGGTGAGGATTTGGCAGGGGGGAAGAGGAGTATCTTAGTTTTGTTGGCATTCAGGGATAGGTGATTTTGGAACATCCAATTTTCAGTGGTTGAAAATGGAGTTTGGGTTAGAGCTAGGAGTTCTGTTTGGTTAAGGGCATGGCAGATCAGAGTGAAATCATCAGCGTATTGAACAATTGTGGTGTTGGGGATGGCTTTATGGAAGTCGTTAATAAAGATGTTGAATAGTAATGGGCCAAGAATGGAACCTTGAGAGACTCCGGTAGGTTTAGGAAGGAAGGTAGCTGTAGCTTGGCCCCATTTCACAGCTTGGGATCTGTTTGAGAGGTAGATAGTGAACCAGGAAAGAGCTTTTTGGCTAGGGTTGAGGTTAGAGAGCTGGTTTAGAAGGAGGCAGTATGAGATGGTGTCAAAAGCTTTAGATAGATCTAGTAGAACAGATGAGACTAAATTACCGGAGTCATGGGCTGAGTTCACAGAGTGAAGGAAAGAGAGAAGGGCAGTGTTGGTACTGTGTCCAGGGCGGAAGCCGTGTTGGGTGGGGGAGAGTAGTTTTTGTTCAGTAAGGAAAGGCAAGAACTGCAGGTGTATGCATTTTTTGAGGATTTTGGATATAGGGGAGAGGATGGCAATGGGGTAGAAATTAGAGACATTACAGTTCTTGCCACCTTTGTGAAGTGGAAGAATTAAAGCAGAACACCAAAGTTTGGGTATATAGGATTCATGTAGAGATCTGTTTATTAGGATGCTGATAGGTATAGCAATGGAATCAGAGGCTATCTTTAGGAAGGAGGAAGGGATGTTAGGGGCATTTGAGCAAGGTTTGAGTTTGTAGACAAGTTTCTTTATTAGGTTGGTTGGAACAGGTTTGAGTTCAAAAATGGGGGGGGGGGGGTGAGAAGGGAGAGGAAGGTTGATATGGGTGGGAGGGTTGTTGTTAAAAGTCTTGGTTAGTTCAGCGATGGAAGAAGTGAAGAAGGAATTGAATAGAGAGGCAATTTCAGGGTCAGATTTGCTGGAGTCAGGACAGGGGTTGTTTTTGGTACCAGGTGTAAGGAGGGAGTTAATGGAGTTCCAGAATTGTTTTGGATTTCTTGTGTGGTTTTCTTGTAGTTTGATGTAGTAAAACTTTTTATCTCTAATGACTAGTTTTTTGGCCAGGTTTCTTAATTGCTTAAACTGGAGGAAGATTTCAGGCAGTTTGTGTTTTAGGTAAGCTTTCCAGGATTTGTCTCTTTGGTGCATAATCTTTTTTGTCTCTTTGGAGAGCCATGGGGTGGGTTTAGTTTTGATTCTTTTTCTTCTTATTGGAGCTTGGGAGGTAAGGATAGTTAAGAATGTAGAATTGAAATATTCAATGGCTTTGTCTAGTGGCAGTGTTTTTAGGGGGTTCCAGTTAGTTAGTTTAAGGGAGTTAGAGAAATAATTTTTATTAAAGTTGGTTAGGTTACGTGTTTGAATGAAGTGGTGAGAGTGGGGGGAAGTGGGAGTGGCTCGAATAGAGAAGGCAGGGAGGTGGTCTCCTAAAGGATCGGGGATTACACCAGATGAAATAATGTTGTTAGGATGGGATACAACTATCCGGTCAAGTATGGTGCCAGAGGGGTTGTTTTTATTAGGTCTAGTAATGGAGTTAGTGAGTTGAGTGAAGTTGAATAGATTGATGGTAATGGCGGGATTAAGATTGAGTCTTCCAATGATGTTAATATAATGCGGACAGGGTTCACGCACACAAATAATTGGTGCCAAAGCAATGGAGTAAATCTAAATGCAAAAGAATGCATTATTATCCCATTTGGGAAAGCTGACATCCCTGTTAATTACATTATAGACAGCACCCCCTAAGTGTAGACCCAGTGGTATGTGATCAGGGTACTCAGGTTAACAGCAACCTGAACTTTGGCCAACACATATCCAGAGTAGTAAGGAAATTCTGCTATTTGGCACATCTTATAAGTAAAGGCATCACATCTAGATCTAAGAATGTTATAATTCCATTACACTTAGCCCTCATCAGACTAGTAATTGAGTACAATGCTCCCTTTTGCGTGTACCTCAACAGACACCTGCAGCAATTGGAGAGACCACAGAAGTTTCTCAGCAAGAAATTACAGGTTACATAAAACAAATCTTACATGGAAAGACTGAAAGCCCTGTCGCTGTATTCTGTCTCCTACAGGTTGCTTTGTGGGTGATCTGCATATGGCTTACAAGGCAGTCTCTGACCCAGCCCTGGTGGAAATGCTACAGATTCATAAATCAGACTGCACAAGGGTCACTCGCTCCAAGATCTTACATAGCCTCTCACATGAACGGCTCATGCTGGAGAGATAGATATATCTCCCAGAGACTGCCACTTCTCTGGAACAAGCTTCCAGTCCATGTGAAACAGAGCCCTTCCCTGACCCTCTTTGAACACAATCTAGATCACTGGATAGGTGACCACAAATTCACTTCTGGGGTGGCACCCATATCCCTCCTGAAAACAGGAAGTTGTTATTAATTACCATAGACCTTTACTTCTGCAAACATCACTCAACTAACCACCAACAATTGGGGCAACTAGAGATGAATATAGACAGGTTTGTAAGGGCTGTATGGCCATAAGCCTAGTAACCTTCTATGTACCTATGAAACTAGCTAGAGTGATTTGCATGTCACATGCACAAAAGCTCTAGAGAAGTTATTCACCACATAGATCTCAGGGTTGCAGGACCACATATTATGAATCTTTGTGTTACTGATTAATCTTCTGGCAAACATTTATGTACACCAATGACATATTTGAGACAGCACCTCAAATGTGCAATTGCCAACAAATAATAATGAAATTACTTTCATTAACTACAGCAGACAAATAAATATACAATCAATGATTTCTACCTCATATACAAAAATGCCCTCGATTTACTCATTTTAATTTAGAGACTCAATCATGAATAACCATGCTATTAAATGATTCATAGCTTCATAGACAAGTACCAGGCTAGCTGCCCTTATCGGTCATTTTTAACTTAGGCAAACTCTGTACCTTCTGTCAGTGAGGTAAACACCTAAACCATTATTCCAAGCCCCAGCTCCCTTTAATACCAACTTCAGTCCCCTTCTATCAACACCCAAGCCTTAACAAAGTTTGAAAAATTTTGGAGACAATTCAAATCCGATGATGTAATTAGTACTCCATCTGCCTTCCAGGTTAAATCATCATACTTATGTCTGTGCTGAACACTGTATGTGGTGTTACATCAATTGTATTTGCTTTAGACAATCCACATAGTAAAGCACTTCTGGTTAGTCATGTTTAAACTCATCTAAGTCAGGAAGTAGTTCCTCTCCCAAACACACATGCACTTCACAAGTACCCTAATTAGACCTGTCAGTAAGAGCTGGATCCATTACTAGGTGACCTAAGCAGTTGCCTAGGGACCATTGGCTTGGGGAGGCCCAACACTGGTTTGGAGGGACCCAGTGCCACAAGACTTACATTTCTTCTTTAAGAACACACTCTGTGTGCATTACATTTCTCTTTTAAGGACATATGCAGATTATATCTGTAGATTGGTTACAGAGAGTTTCCATTCATCCATACATTAGACTAGTGAGTAGTTATGGAGTTTCCATTCATCCGTACATCTGAGCAGTTATGGAGAATTGAGAGTTGTCATTCTGTTCAAAACAAGTGCGTAGGCAGAGGATTACAAGCAGCAGAACTGTGTGTATGCAATGCTGCAGTTACAGATGGCAGGTTGGATAACTTATTCAGGCCAAAACCCCTTACCTTGTTTACAGGATAATAGAGCTTGAATCCTCTACACCAGTTACGAAGCTATCAGCAACAGGTATATTTTCAAGGGCTGTTGAGCTTCTGTGGATTTTCAAGGACTGCTGAGTTCCAGTGCATTTTCAAGTACTGCTGACTTCTCTTGTATTTTTAAGGAAAGTTGAGTTTCAAGGGAAAGGAAGTTTACTACTGCTCCTGCTAAGTCTGTTTTCAATGTGCAACTGTTTCATTTACCAAATGGCTATCATCAGTGTTTGTGCTGTCAAAGTTGAAAGGAGTGTTAGTACTACAACTGGTTGCACATTTGCCTTAGATGCAGAAGGCTGTGGGTAGAAGGAGTGTTAATACTGTAGTGCCTCTATAGGATAAGGGTGTCCTCCTTTGGATGAGATTCCTAGTAACTATGAACCTGTTGCCAGTTTAATAGCCATTCCCAATTAAGTATTACCAACTTTTATTAACTGTAACATGGACAATTTATTCTTCAAGGTACTGAATTTGTACATGAAACACCAAAATGTAAAGTTGTTTGCCAGCAGTGACTTCTTCATTAGTTATAGATCTCTTTAATGTGTAACTTCAGATAACTTTTACTTCTGAAGAGATTGTGCATATTGACTGATATTGGTGGACTGTAATAATAGTAGTTGGAGTGGCCTTTATTTATTTATTTATTTATTTTATTTATTTGCCATTTGTTAACCAGTCTGGCTGGGCAGGTGCCCTTTTTCAGCAGAGACCTGAGGAGAAAAGCTCCAGAATACAATGTTTACAGAAGATACAGAAACAAGTTTACAGTTGCAATAGTGTTTACAGTTAGATACCAGAATTATTTACAGTTGCATACAAAACTGAAAAACAGATACAAAATTATTTACAGTTGCATATAAAAAAATGGAAAAAAATACAGACTAGAGAAGTTTGTAAGATAGGTTTATATGAGTTCAATGTTCTATTTAGTGGGAAAAAACAAGTGAAGAATTCAAGATTGATGGGGAGAAGAGAGAAGAAATAAAAGATTAACGGTGAAAGGCGAGGAGGGGGTAGAGGGTATGGCAGGGTTTACTAAGCACTAAATAGATGTTAAGAAAAAGGAAGTATAGGTAGAAGGAAAGGTGAAGCAGGCTTACAAGCAGGGGGGTCAAGTGGGGTCTTTACAGGGGCAGGAGCATGATTTTTACATGTAGTCCTTTAGGGCAATTTTGAAATTGGGTAGGTTTAGGAGAGATCTGATGGGGAGAGGGAGGTTATTCCAAGCAGTGGAGACTGTATGACTATAAAGACTTTTACCTATGGCTTTATTAGCTTTGGAGATTTGGAGTAGGTGTTGGTCAGAACTACGAAGTTTGCAGTTAGGGACATAAGGGGAGATGAGAGTAATTAATGAGGGACAGGCTTGGAGGTGTAGCAGGATACATTGTGTCATATGAAGCTGAGGTAGGAGGAGATGGTTGTGGAACTCTGGCCAATTAAGTTTTTGTAGAGAGAGACAGTGGTGTGAACGGTAGGGGAGATTTGTGGCATGGTTGAAATGTTCTGTAATGGGTAGTTTTGTCATTATTGGTTCATATGTTTCATTGTTCTGCTTACTGGAAAATGTTAAAACCTACAAATTTAAAAACACTCTTAATAAGTAATGATGCATTATAAAAGGAATATAACTTAATACAATCAGGATGGTGCTTCAAAAAACACATGCATGTATGCATCGTCCTAAAAATGTGTGCAAGGGGCCTATGATTTGAAAACAGCCCAAATGTAAACTTAATCTGCCACTGGCAAGATGCATTCTCTTTGAATGTTTGTTTCAATGCTATTTCAATGAATGTGAGTTTTAAGGGTTGAGAAGCTTACTGTTAATGCTAAGTCTGTTTTCAATGTGAGACTGCATGATTTTGTTTAGCAAATGGCTATCAGTGTTTGAGCTATAAAATTTGAAATAAAAGTTTTAAATACCTTTAATCATTGTAGAATTTAAGAATATCTCTAATCATTGTAGAAGAAAGGAAGAAAAATAATATGCACAGTGACAGGTTTTAACAATGTTTATGGCAACTGGGAGAAATAGCCAAGTAATGGGACAGTGGAATGGCTGGTGGCAGGTGCTGCTGAGGGAAGGTGTGCTGTGGGAAGGGCCCTGATCCATTACCCTGTCTGGGGCCCCATTTAACCATGATCTGGCTATGCTGTCGATGTTTATCCTCTAATAGACTGTATCCTCAATACCTGGATACTTTCCGCCTCCTTCGTATGAAAGTCTAGGTGCGGAAAACCATGCATTCCTCATATTGAAAGACATCTGCCCATGCCTTCCTATCTCCAGCTTGATAGATCTCATTTGTGTCTCTTTCTGTGTTATCTAGATTCTTATATTCACCTTCACTGCAACTATCAGGAACAGTTATAGAAACAGGTATACATGCTGTGGCGATAACTTATCCAAATGTCTTTTTATACACACTGGGCTGAGTACATTCCCATAATGTAAGTACCAAAGTACTGTTGTCACCAGCATCATGTCTCTAGTGATCCATGGAAGGGCTTTCATAAATATGGAGCCGTATGTTAAGCATACAATATCCTATATTTACACGATTCATAGAATCTTACCCCGTTTATTACGGGCTATTTGGATCACAGAAAACTGCTGCCTGCACCTTCTCATCCTAGCACATACTTTAGTTTTACTAAGTATTATTTAGTTTTCATTACTCAATACATATTTCTGGTGTGACACTGATTTTTGGCTTCAGTCAGAAAATAAGCCCACCCAAGTATATGCTGTCACAACTTTTTCAAACCATCAGTATATTCACAACATTTACAATATGGAGCTATAGCACATAGGTGAGAAACTTTTGTCTAAGACTAAATTTAATTTTTCTCTGGTGATAACTCTATAAGCCTTTGAAATAGCTACTAGTGTTTTTTTTATTTGATGAATTGTAGATCCAGACAATTTCTCATACCTACCCTACTTAGTGCTTCAAACAATATCTGAAAGTCACACTTGAGATCTTATACACAAATGAGTAAACCATCGGCAAATAATAGCATTTTGTTAGTCTAAGCCAAGCTATTGTACCATAGCATTACAAGTGTTTGCAATTAGCTTATATGTGGGACTGGTTACAAAAGGAGAAAATGGTCACCACAATGACTGACATGTTAATTCAAATGACGCTGAAAGCCCTACTGCATTTTTCAGTTTGGGCTGTTGAACCTCTACAAATGTTTATCAGTAATTGCATGACAGATTCTGCTACAACACATACATCCAAAACATGCCATAAGAACCTCCAGTCAACCCTGTCAAATGCCTTTTCGGCATCAGGATGAGTATCCTCAAAGGTGACCCAGTATACTGCACGCATTTTATCACATTAGAGGTCTGTATAACACTGTGAAGCATTTGTTGCTCCCCTCCACAGGCACTATTTATCCATACTAACCAGAACTGCCATTAACACAGCTATTATTGACAATAATATAGCTATAAAAATTATAGCAATGAAGAAAAAATACAGAGGTCGGTCGATGAAGCACCTCTCAGAAATCAGACAAATTAAATAGTAATCCAAGAGACAAAGAGGTGACAAACATGGTGAATGGACTGCAAACTGTACTTGAATAAAAACAATAAAACAGAGTGAGCACTTTCGTGTCTGATATCGACGCTTCTTCAGACTCAATACAGATAAACACAAAGCACATATTTATACACTTAGTCAAAACAAATTTATTAATCAATTAAATATGCAAATGACTATGAGGTCAAATAAATGCTCAATAATTAAAAACCACAGTGCAAACTTAAACAAGCATAAGAACTATAAAATATAAAACATGTAAACACTTACTCATGAACTGTTATGCGCACATAAAAAATACATACTTAAATATCTTAATAACACAATAGAAAATCTGTGTATAACTCCTAATAATACTGTAAACAAAACATATGTCATAAAAAATACCCAAAACATATATGATAGAAAAAAAATAATATAAACTAAACTTCATCATTTTAATGAAAAATATACCCTTAAAGGTAGCAGATACTAACGTAAACAAAAAAGATTCCTTACTAAACCGAAAACCCTAACAATCTATCAATCTTCTTCTTCTGGCTTTTCCCGGTTAGGGCTTGCCACAGCGGATCACCTGTCCACCCATGATTGGCAGTGGAGTTTTACGGTGTCGAGTTGCCAGCCTGGCACCTAACCTTCCACAGAAGGCACACACACCCACACACACACACACACACACACACACACTCACACACACACACCTAGGCCAATTTAGAGTGTCCAATCCACCTACAGCATGTCTTTGGGATGTGAGAGGAAACTAGAGCACCCGGAGGAAACCCACGTGACCACAAGGAGTACATATAGACTCCGCACAGAAGGCACCCCAGCCGAGGATCAAACTGGAGAACATCTTGCTGTGAGGCAGCAACTCTAACCGCTGCACGACCATGGCCGCCCTCCTAAAATAAAAATGTACCCATGCCTTAATGGAATATGTCAAAAACATATGATAGTAGCAATGGTCTAAAATTAAAAGCATATCATATAACAAACTGTATCAAAAACTATATTGAAAACCATATTATAAAACATATCAAAAGGGGGATTTAATGTCTCAGAGGTCTATCTAATAAAAAGGTTTAAGGCTACCTTATCATTTAGCCCATATGCCTTATCGACCTGTAGCCTTACTATCTACTTCACTTCTAATTTCTCAGTTAAATTCTTGAGGTTGCCAATCTGGCATTCCTATGGACTAATTCTAATACAAGAAACATAAATCTATAGCAAGATCTATGGGCAACAACATGTCTAGCAAGGGCATTGCTCTCATCCTCTTTATTAATAGCATACAAATGTTCATGGACACACTCTCTCAAAGTGTGGTTGGTCTTGCCTACATAAAATGCAGGACATTTAGAGCAATACGCTCATCATCATCTTTCGGCTTTTCCCATTAGGGGTCGCCACAGCAAATCATCACTTTCCATTTCTTCCTATCCTCTGCATCTTGCTCTGTCACACCAACCGCCTGCATGTCCTCTCTCACCACATCCATAAACCTTATCTTAGGCCTTCCTCTTTTCCTCTTACCTGGCAGCTCCATCCTTAGCATCTTTTTCCCAATATACCCATCATCCCTCCTCAGCACATGTCTAAACCAACGCAATCTCATCTCTCTTGCTTTGTCTCCAAACTGTCCAACATGAGTTGACCCTCTAATATACTGATTTCTAATCCTATCCATCCTAGTCACACCGAGTGCAAATCTTAAAATCTTTAACTCTGCCACATCCAGCTCTGACTCCTGCCTTTTCGTCAATGCCACTGTCTCCACCCATATAACATAGCTGGTCTCACTACTGTTTTGTAGACCTTCCCTTTCACTCTTACTGGTACCCGTCTGTCACAAATCACTCCTGACACTTCTCCCATTCCACCCTGCCTGTACTCTCTTCTTCACCTCTCTTCCACATTCACCATTACTCTGAACTGTTGATCCCAAGTACTTAAACTCGTCCTTTACCAACTCTACTCCCTACATCCTCACCATTCTTCTACCCTCCCTCTCATTTACATGCATATATTCTGTCTTAGCCCTGCTGACCTTCATTCCTCTGCTCTCTAGAGCATATCTCCACCTCTCCAGAGTCTCCTCAACCTGATTCCTACTCTCACTACCGATCACAATGTCATCTGCAAACATCATAGTCCACGGGGCCTCCTAATCCCTGGTCTTGCAATGTGCATAATGTTAAAATTCATAAACTATATTAATGGTTGGATGAACAAACTTATTGCTGTTAGCCATGTATGGACAATAGTTGCAATTTCTACAACTAAAAGTACCTTTCCTCTATGATGGAACCCTCTCAACCATTCCCCATCTATAACAAAGTAACCTCTTTAAAGATTTATCATTCTTATAAGCAAAACAGGGTGATTCTCTACTACACTAAGCACTTTCTCATCTAACCTGAAGATCTCCCAATTCTTAGCTATAATATCCCGAACCAACCTATTGTTCAAGGAATAGGAAACAGTGACCCTGCACTTGTTGACACGATCATACCAAATACTAAGGGGTTCTACAGCGTGTCGCTGGTTGTCACTAGAAAATGGTCTCCCTTTACATGATCTAGCTATACAACCAGCATTCCTTAACACAGCACATTCACTTTTCTTGTAACTACTATACAAAAACTTTTTTTCCAATTTCTCATGAGCTAGCTTACAACCAGTGTCTGAGATGGTAAGTGTCGATACTCTAAGGCCCTGTCCTTGGATAACATTCTTATAAACATGCAGAGGATGCATGCTCTGTCGATGTAATAAACAATTAAATAAACGAAAACCAGGACTAGTTGCTTCAGGCAGAACAAACAGACACTTTATTATGTGAGCGCTTTCGGGAAATTCAATGACTTCCCTTCCTCAGACAAAAGCATATGCTTGCAAGCTTCAATAAATAGCAAGCCTTAATGCATAAATTAAACAATCAAGTAATTAACAAAAATCAGACATTCTTTAAAGATAAATCAGTTAAAAAGCCAAATGTAAGCTTAAGAATTAAATACTACCCATAAAGCAGAACTTTAAAAAGGCACAAGCTATAATAAAAATAAATTAAAAAGTGCCAAGGACACCAACACTTACAAAATTGCTACATAGCAGAAAACAAATAAATCAACATAGAAAAGATAAAATTTAATTTAATCTAAACCTTTTTAGAAAAGGTGGGCAAAAAAGACTAAATAAAAAACAAAAAAACAAACAAAATATAAACAGAGCCACCAAAGGCATGTTTTTAATCTACCTTTTCAAGGCTAATCTTTTGAGACAGCATTTAATGGACACGGTCTCATTGAGACCAGGCATTAAATAAGATGCAGTCAAAACCTGCCATCTTAATTCTTCGATTTCAACGCCTTTTACATTGGTAAAACTGAGCGAAAGCTTAAGCAACGCATATATGAGCACTATTATGCAATCACTAAATGTGACCTTACGAATGCCCTAGCTAGGCACATTAATGATCACCCTGGCCATTTCTTTAAGTTTTCAGTTCTCACCCAAATTAATAAGGATGATAGAGGTGGGCCCTGGCAGATTAATCTTGAAATCGAAGAATTAAGATGGCAGGTTTTGACTGCATCTTATTTAATGCCTGGTCTCAATGAGACCGTGTCCATTAAATGCTGTCTCAAAAGATTAGCCTTGAAAAGGTAGATTAAAACATGCCTTTGGTGGCTCTGTTTATATTTTGTTTGTTTTTTGTTTTTTATTTAGTCTTTTTTGCCCACCTTTTCTAAAAAGGTTAGATTAAATTAAATTTTATCTTTTCTATGTTGATTTATTTGTTTTCTGCTATGTAGCAATTTTGTAAGTGTTGGTGTCCTTGGCACTTTTTAATTTATTTTTATTATAGCTTGTGCCTTTTTAAAGTTCTGCTTTATGGGTAGTATTTAATTCTTAAGCTTACATTTGGCTTTTTAACTGATTTATGTTTAAAGAATGTCTGATTTTTGTTAATTACTTGATTGTTTAATTTATGCATTAAGGCTTGCTATTTATTGAAGCTTGCAAGCATATGCTTTTGTCTGAAGAAGGGAAGTCATTGAATTTCCCGAAAGCGCTCACGTAATAAAGTGTCTGTTTGTTCTGCCTGAAGCAACTAGTCCTGGTTTTTGTTTATTCAGTTTAGTGTGTTTACATCGTGCCTTTGTCTGTTTTTGATGTAATAAACAATTCTTTCTACAGGCTTTTCTGAATAGCTCAGTATGTATAGCACCATCATATTTGGAAATAAAACCATCCAAAAACTCTATCCCATCTCTGGACCATTTACCAGTAAATTTTAAAAACTCTGTGCTGGAGCTAATATATCCAAGAAATTCTGCTAATTCCAATACAGAAGCATTCCAAACTAAAAAGACGTCATCCACAAATCTTTTGTAGTATGGAATACATTCAGAAAATCCATTGTTGCTCAAAACAAAGGAAGTCTCCCAATATGCATAACAATGTTGGCATATGAGTTGGCGCATGGAGTACCCATGGCAACTCCCTTCTTTTGTAGGAAATACTTCTCATTAAAGGAAAAATCATTATTATTCAAAACTGTATCTAGCAGCATACAATACAGCAATATTTTATCATTAGCAACATTATTATATGCCAAAACTGCCTGACATATTCCAGCCCACCTTCATTAGGCATCGCTGTAAAAAGCGAGGTCACATCTAAAGTGACAAAGAAAACTTCAGGGATGTATCTGCCAGAGAACACATGTTCAGAAAAAGTATTTAAAAAATGTTCAGTACCTCTGATAATTGTAGTGATGTTATCAACAATAGCACATAACTGCTTCTTCGCAAATACAGACAATGGTTCCATGAGCCACCCTTTACTCGAGACTATTGGTCTCAATGGAGGGTACCAATTATCTTTATGTATCTTTGGGAGATCTCTAATGACAGGAACTAAGGGTGTTTCCCCAATAAAATACCTGTATAGCTCTTGTCCAATAATGCCTATCATCAACAAATCATATAAGTCAGCATAAACACTTTTTATAACATTATTGAATTGTTGACAATTCAGTTCAGTATAGCTCTCTAAATCATTAAGCATAATATTCATTTTGCTATTATATTCACTAAGATCCATGACTACCACAGCTCTGCCTTTATCTGTGGCCCTAATAACTATATCATTGTTCCTCTGCAAATCAATTAAGCTTTATGTTCATAACAAATATAAAATCTTCTTCTTCTTCTTCTTCTTCTTCTTTCGGCTGCTCCAGTTAGGGGTTGCTACAGCAGATCAACTGTTTCCATTTCTTCCTGTCCTCTGCATCTTGCTCTGTCACACCAGCCACCTGCATGTCCTCTCTCACCACATCCATAAACCTTATCTTAGCCCTCCCTCTTTTCCTGTTACCTGGCAGCTTCATCCTTAGCATCTTTTTCCCAATATACTCTGCATCTCTCCTCAACACATGTCCAAACCAACGTAATCTTGCCTCTCTGGCTTTGTCTCCAAATCTTCCAACCTGGGCTGACCCTCTAATATACTTATTCCTAATCCGGTCCACCATCATCACACCCTGTGCAAATCTTAACATCTTCAACTCTGCCATGTCAAGCTCTGACTCCTGCCTTTTTGTCAATGCCACTGACTCCAACCCATATAACATAGCTGGTCTCACTATCCTCTTGTAGACCTTCCCTTTCACTCTTACTGGTACTCGTCTGTAACAAATCACTCCTGACACTCTTCTCCACCCACTCCATCCTGCCTGTACTCTCTTCTTCACCTCTCTTCCACACTCACCATTACTCTTAACTGTTAATCCCAAGTACTTAAACTCATCCACCTTCCCCACCTCTACTCCCTGCATATTCACCATTTCTCTATCCTCCCTCTAATTCGCACACACATATTCTGTCTTAGTCCTGCTGATCTTCATTCCTTTCTCTCTAGAGCATATCTCCACCTCTCCAGGGTCTCCACCACCTGTTCCCTACTCTCACTACAGATCACAATGTCATCTGCAAACATCATAGTCCACAGGGACTACTGTCTGATCTCGTCTGTCAACCTGTCCATCACCATTGCAGAAAGGGCACAGAGCTGATCCTTGATGTAATCCCACCTCCACCTTAAACGCATCCGTCACTCCCACCGCAGACCTCACCGCTGTCACACTACCCTCGTACATATCCTGTACCACTCATATACGTCTCTGACACTCCCGACTTCCTCATACAATACCACAACTCTTCTCTAGGCACCCTGTCAAATGCTTTCTCTAAATTCACAAAGACATAATGCAACTCCTTCTGACCTTCTCTGTACTTCTCCATCAACACTCTCAGAGCAAACATTGCATCTGATCATTATTATTGTTATTTATCATAACAAATACAAAATAAAAAATAAAAATAAAATCCAAGATATAAATGACCAACAAGACCAGGATCTTCCACAATAGAAATTTAATCCAACCTCTAGCACCTCGGCAGTAGCCTTCCTAGGAGAATACATACAGAGAAAATGCAGCACATATTTATACAATAATACACATCAATTAATCAATCAATCAAACAATTCAACAATTAAACAATTAAAACACTTCAAATTCAAAATTTATATAAAAACTTTCCAATTGCATTCTATATTAATGCCCCCAGCGGCTAAAGTACTATATTTCAATATAAAAAGAGTTTCCTTATACAGGAGTTTTTTCTTTACATTAATATTATTCTGTATACTAGGAATATGTTCTAAATTTGTTCCTAATAAACCTTGTGGGTTGCTACTACGATGTTTTTTAAAGTGCATTGCAAGTGGACTTTCTATTTTCTCATTTTAATGTCCCTGACATGTTCCTGCATCCTAGTTTTAAATGCTCTTTTACTTTCACCCACATAGAACATTCCCCATGGGCATTTTAATGCATATACAATACATTCTGTATTGCATGAAAACTTTGCATTAGTTGAAAATGTACTCCATTAATATGCTGAAATGTTCTACTTACATACTGACATGTTATACATCTGCCACATGGATATGTTCCCAGCAAGCCAAACTTATAACTCAAACCTATGCTAGGTCTTATAAATCTAGCATGAACTAGCATGTCCTTTATGTTTTTACCCCTTCAAAATGAGAAATTTAAATTCTTATCAAGTATATCTACGAAATCTCTGTATTTAAACAAGGAAGTCCAATAAAATTTGATGGTTTGTTTAACTTCCTCTGCCAACAAATCATAAGTCATCACTGCATATATTTTCCTTAAATTATCTGATTTTTCTTTTGATCTGTGCTGATATTTGTTATTATAACTACTACTAGACTTACAAATGATGCCTTTACTAACCTTATTCAAATACAATAGCACTTCATCTACATTATAACCCCTTTCAATAAACAATTGTGATGTTTTCTTTAATTCACTATTTATTTCATCAGTATTGTTACACAATCTCCTTACCCTAGTCAATTCTCCATAGGGTAGAGATTTTAAGAGATGTGGAGGATAACAGCTGGTTGCCTCCAAGAAGTACAAACCATCCTCAAATTTACTATATACTTTGGTGACAATTTTCCCACTCTTATTTCCTTCTGGACTAATGTCTAAAAAATTCACTTTATTTCCCAACTGCAAACCATAAAATTTCAGCATAAATCTATTTTTTGGAGATTATCCAGAACATTTGTAACTTCTTCCTTACCCTCCTTACATATAAAAATTAAATCAGCAATATATCTACAATATTTGACCACATACTTTTTAAAGAACTCTTTTTGATAAAGAAATTCAAGCTCAAAAAATCCCATCATAATAATAAGCTTTATGTTCATCTCTGCTTAAATTATAGAAAGCTTTATTCTTTTTCTGTAAATATAATGAATTCAAAACATCTCTCTCACAGGCTTTTTTGAAAACATCTAATAGCAGATGTAACACAGGAGAAAAAGTCATTGGTTTCTTAAAACTAAAGTCTGCACTCCTTCCTTCACCAAACATTAACTTCAACATAACATTCCTGCTAAACATTTTGATATCAACTATTAAATCTACTGCATCCATTCAGTTTGAAGGTATAAATGATACACCTCTTTGTAACAAGCAATATTCAAAAGATAACTTGAAATGTTCACAACTAGTTGTGATTTGGCTGATTCCAAATCTTTTTCAAGTGTACCTTTGGTTCCATATTGTCCTCCAAGGTCTGAAGAAGCATCAATATCAGACACAAAAGTACTTACACTGTTTTATTGTTTTTATTAAAGTACAATTTGCAGTTCATTGACTATGTTTGTCACCTCTTTATCTCCTGGATTACTATAAAAATTATAGTTAAGTGAAGGCTTTTGGGAAGCATGGGTAGGCTTAAAAAGTCCCCCTGGGTCAAGAGTCTAATATTCTACTATGATACTGTGTAAATGCTGAGCAACCCCATGCTCAAGTATATATACCACCACAAAACTCGTGGAAACCAATACCCATCAAATTTTATTGGGAAGCATGGCTAGGCTTAAAAAGGCACTTTGGGTCAATAGCATAGTTCCCTACAATGATGATGATGGTACTATGATGATATGAAGTATTAATATGGCTATATAGGTGAATGGAAACACTTGGCTTTTACCTTCTTTATAAATGACAGACAGAGCCACTCAATATGAATCTTGGATAGCTGTTTTTCAGTTAACTCAGTTTTAAACTCCACTTTATTTTGAAGACATTTACATTCAACTATTATTCACAAAACTAAGGACAAACCATCCATCTCAGGTGAACGACATTCAGATTGCCTTTCTAGAATCTCATTTTCTGACATGTCAGGCCTCATTATATATTTGATATATATATATATATAAAAATTAAAAAAATGAATCTATGTATATATATATATATATATATATATATATATATATATATATATATATACATATACAGTGTGTATATATATATATATATATATATATATATATATATATATATATATAAAAATTCTTCAATTTTAGTAATCATTAGTTCCATAAAATAAATATATATCAACCACAATGAATAAAATAAATAAGAATATAAATCACAATGTAGCTACTGGCAATTAAACGTTTATTCTCCCTAGTGCATCTGCAACAACATGTCTTCAAAAGACTCAAACAATCACAAAAAAAATCCTTTATATACAAAGATAAAATTAATTGAAAACAACAAAATGACTCGAAACACAGGCAAGTGTGTAAAAATAAAACTCAGTAACAAACACTAAAACATGCTTAAATGAAGAAAAAAGACAAGCAGCAGACCTTGTAAAGTTTAACACTTTTGTTTTCTTTTAATGAAATCCAAGAACTTCATCAGAACTATCACCAATAAATAAACAGATCCTTTTATACTAGACACAGGTCATGTCATTGTAAGCTGACAACCAAAAACAAACATAATACTGTTATTGTATAAAAAATGCAAAATATTAAAGAAAACCCTAAAAAAGTATTGGTAATCTTTATAATTTTAAAAGACATTTTAAAATAAGCATTTCAGCAATGCTTTAGTGAAACATGATAATATCTGCATTGATTTCAAGAAATTTGACATTTATGTTGTAGATTTTGTTACAACTAATGTCTTTGGTGGTAATACTAACAGTTTCTTGAAATGGAAGGAACTACTAAGTTTAAATGAAATGATTAGCATTAAATGTCTTTTAAAAGCAAAAAGATTATAAATAATTTAGGATTTTGTTTAATATTTTTGTATTAACTTTTCATAGTATAGCAGTTTAGGTTTATTTTTGGTTGTCAGCTGACAATCACATGATCTGTGTCTAGTATAAAAGGATTTATCTTTTTGTAAACGTTACAAGGTCTGCATCTTATCTTCTTTCTTAATTTAAGTGTGGTCTGGAGTTTGTCTCTGAATTTTTATTTTTTACATGCTTGCCTGTACTTCCAGTCATTTTATTGTTTTTATAAGTTTGTTTGACAACTTGGAGCTGGTTTTTCATGGAGAATGAAAACTGTTGCAACATTGTGGTTGTTAATGATTCCAATTTGAATGTTTCTGTTCATACCACGCCTGGAGATGTTGCTCCACTGACTCTGTCATTCATCTCTTTGCTTATTTAAGCATGCTCATGTTTAGATCAGACTTCCAAAGCAGTTTCAGTGTTTGACCAAGAGTTTGAAAATGTATGTTTACCTCATGTGTATTCTAGTTCATCAGCTGGCTTGGCTTCAATGATCCCACCTTAGTTGTAACTATTGAAAGGACTGATCCTACATTTATTGAAACTTTCTTAAACCAAGTGTTAACTTCCTTCATGCTGTTGCTATACAAGGTGAGTCTTTTACGAATATCAGTATTTCCTTCCATTCAGCTGCTAGTTGTAAAATGAACATTTATGAACTGGAAGAAATCTTTTCAAACTGAAGTCCCCTGAGTATGAACATTTTTATCTGAAATATTATATAGCTGTACAACAAATTCCATTAAGACTGAGATTCTATCACACCAATTCCTAAATTATACTTCAGTGAAAGATGAGAGTCATAACAATTTGAAATACTTATTTCATAATACAGGTGTTTCAGGTTTGAAGCAACTTATCAAATATAATTCAGTTACGATCATTGATTTAAAGACAGGTAGGTAAACATGATACCAGTGTGAGACTAGACAGTTTTCTTGAATCATGTCACCCTATTTATGATGGTGTCTTTGCCAAATTAGACTGACATGCAACTACTATCATTAGTAAAAAGAATAAAAAAGCTTCTTTGAAATTCCAAGGCTTATGCAAATTGGTACTGCTTATCCACTGGGCAAAAAAAAAAATTCTCATTCTGCTGAATCTAGTCATAAAAACTTTATTGAACCATGAAATGTATTTGATGTTTTTCTCATTAATGCCACTGTGGATATAACTATTACTGATGATAATTGTCCACCTCTGAAGCATTGTTCGGGTGCCATGGTTGATTCCATGGTCCCTACAACAGTGATTAACATAGACACTATCATATTGTCAAGGAGAATTTGGTTTCTGCTGAAAGGATCATTGTGTCTCCTACCCTCAGCTTCTTTTCAATCATAAATTTCAGTGGGGATGGAAGGGTCTCTAAGAGGGCAGTAAAAACAGAGGTCAAAGTTGAGGTTGAGAAAGATGGACTTGAGTTTGCACTGTTCTATTTTTAATGCAAGTAGTTTTGAATTTAATCATTTTCATTGTCCTTTATTAAATAAGGGATTTACATTTATATCTAGTAGGAGAAAAAGTTTATTTAACTTGATTATTGATCTTACATTTTATGTTAGAGAACTTAATGTACAGTTTATTATGAACAACATTTCAAGTTTCAATGACAAGGCATTTTTTTTTTGAGAAAGACAAGTACTTATAATCCAACATTAAATATTACTCTGCAAGTTTTTGAAGATGCATGCAAGCAAGATCATTGTGAGATGCTTAATGTTAAACCTGTTAAAAAATTCTATAATTTAACTATTAATGAAAAAAAGTGTTTTTCTGGTTTAGGAAGCCAAAATCAATTAAGAATAATGAAAGCTGACAAGGGGAATTAAACTGTTTTAATGAATCTCGCCAACTACAATGACAAATTATTAGAATTGTTGACAGATGTCACATGTTGTGAATAGGTAACTGAAATTTTATTTTATAATACATTTCAAGCTATTGACTTAGCCTTAATCAATTTATTACATCAAAATTATATTGTTTATCATTTATTTGGGTTGTTAAAGGTTGAGTACCCTAAAATGAGTAGAATTTTTGGTATTCCTAAAATTCACAAAGATTCAATTACCCCCCCCCCCCCCATTTAGACTTACCGTGGTAGCTGATTTTAGTAAAACTGAAACTATTTCAATTTATCTGGACTCTATGTTAAATCCAGTAATCCAGAAGACAGAGTTTAAGTGGCTTTCTTAAATTAAATACATGACTACAAAACAAGTTGTTCAGAAAGTAGCTGTTTTACTTTAGATGTCACTTCTTTATATTCAAATATCATTCAAGATATTAGTATAGATTTTGTGAGAAGTCATTTATCTCATTATACTGGTTTTGATAATACAGAAATCAATACTTTTTGTTTATTATTTGATTTGGTGTTAGGTAATATTTTTTTCATTCAAGGATAAAATGTATAAACAGAAAAAAAGGTTTGTAGTGGGTGTTAGGATGGCCCTTGTACTTTCCAACTTAGTTATGAGTTGGTGGGACCAAGATTTTGTGATCAAGCATGCATTTTTTTTAAAATCACTTTATTGCAGACATATAGATATATTTTTTTATCTATAGTTGTAATAATGGTGAATTTAAATTATTTTTGAGAGCTGTTAATAGTAATACTGATTTTTAACATTTACTTTGGTTAATATTGGTAATACAGCTATGTTTTAACATTTGAGTTTAATTTTAAATAAGGTTAAGCAGTGTTTTCACAGTACAAGTTTTAGAAAAAAGACTTTTGTCAACAAGTATTTGAATTTTTATAATCAGCACCCCTTGTTTATGAAACATAATATAATTTAGGGTGAATTTATTAGGTTAACTCATTCCATTTACTTTGGTTAATATTGGTAATACAGCTATGTTCTAACATTTGAGTTTAATTTTAAATAAGGTTAAGCAGTGTTTTCACAGTACAAGTTTTAGAAAAAAGACTTTTGTCAACAAGTATTTGAATTTTTATAATCAACACCCCTTGTTTATGAAACATAATATAATTTAGGGTAAATTTATTAGGTTAACTCATTCCATCCGAGTGATGCCTCCAGATGCATCTGAAGTTAAACCTTACTGATGCCACTAGGTGGTAAATATTGCTTGTTCATATTTATAGGTTCATATGTTCATAGGTAGGTACTAGGCTATCGGCCCTGGGGCCTATACAAGCCCAACGAAAAAGGTACCCTGGCTTTTGCCACCCAAGAAATTTATTTTCCTGTGCCACTGTCGAGCAGAGCCACAGAGGTGATCCCCGGGTTGAATTTCCTATTTCCCATCCAATCAAGATTTTTCTTGAAGTGTGCTAATGAGGAGCTTTGTTTGATATAGATAGGTAGTTTATTCCGGAGTATGGGAAGTCTCTGGGACAGGAATCTATCCCTCTGGCATGTTCTGTTTATTGTGGTAACAAGGTTTAGGTCCCTAGAGCATGTAGCTCGGAGAGATTGGGACTTCTTTAAGTGGAGCATGTCCAACAGCTCTGGGTTTGACGTAGCTTTGTATGTTAGGCAGAGATCACCTCTGATTAGGCGATATGCGATGGAGTAAAGCTGGAGTTTTTTGAGACGGTCTGCGTAGGGCATCTGCTTGAGGCCACTAACCCTCTTTGTGAGGTATTTCTGTGGCCTTTCCAGTTATTGTAGATGTCTTGTGAGGTACATACCAAAAGGGGCATTGTACTCTATAATGGGTCTATTGAGTGATGAGTAGAAGGGAACAATGACCTCTTTTTTTCTGGATGAGAAACATTTTGTGATGAGGTGTGCCACGTCGAAGGATTTTCTGACTACTGTGGCGATGTGATTATCAAAGGAGAGACTACTGTCCACCTGTGTCCCAAGGTCTCTTATCACACTTTCGGTGTTAAGTATACTACCGCCTATGTTGTAGTTCATGGGTACAGAGTTTTTACCAAAGGGGATGACAATGCACTTTTTGGCATTGAGCTTGAGGCCATGGCTTTGACACCAGGCACAGTGAGGCCCTTTTGTAGGATGTCCACATCATTAGGAGTTTCGATTATGGCTCCTAGTTTGCAGTCATTTGCGAACTTCATTAGCCAAAGACCTTCTGTGTTAGCCTGTACTTCAGAGAAGTAGAAACCAAACAGGAGAGGACCCAGGACTGAATCCTATGGTACTCCACTTGTCACTGGTCTGAAGTTGGATTTGGAGTCTGCTACTATCAGAGTGTGGGTTCTGTCAGTGAGCCAGTTGGCAACCCATGTTGTGACATTGGGATTTATACCTAGTTTAGTGAGTTTATCTATAATTCCAGAGTGGGGGATGGTGTCGAAAGCTTTGGCAAGATCTAGATAGGCTGTGTGAACCACCTTACCCTTGTCAATGACTTTGGTGACTGCTTCAAAGAAGTCTATCAGGTTTAGGAGACATGATCGGCCTTTTATAAACCCAAACTTTGTGGGGTCCAGAGTTTGGAGATTACCAATGTCTTTGTTTATAAGTTCCATGATAATATGTTCCATGGCCTTGCAGACCAGGCTCGTCAGGCTAATGGGGCGGTAGTTCCCTGGGTCCATGGTGGCTCCCCCCTTGTGGAGTGGGATAACCGTTGCTGTGCACCATTCAGCAGGCACAAAGCCTGAGGTGAGGCTATGATTGAACATGGTACTTAGGTGGGATGCCAGTTCGTTCTGTAGTTTGTGTAGAACGGAGCCTGGGATGTTGTCTGGTCCCATGGATGCTGTGTTCTTGGCTTTGGAGAGTGCGTTTTTTACCTGTGCAAACATGATTACAGGAAATTTGCATTCTTCCGATATATCGATGGGCTCTTTAGGGGTGAGAGGGGGGGTAATGTTAGCACTGAACCTATCTGCCAGGATGTTGGCAATATCAGTTGGGTCTGTATATTTAATGCCATTGTGCTGTAACTCAGAGCAGATCTGAGTGTTGCCACTGAGATTCTTGACATAGCTATAGAATGCTTTGCGGTTGTGTTTAGAATCAGTTACAATTTTGTTTTCATGACTAGCTTTGGAGGATTTTATCAGGGATCACAGCTTCTTACTGAGGCTGACCAGGGAGCTCCTCCACTCATGGGATTTTACTCTCTTTTGCAACAGTTTCTTCCTTCTGTTGTACAGTTTGTTTATGGCAGGGGACCACCAGATTGGCTTCCTTGTTTTGGAGGATAGCATCTTGGTTCTGTTTGGGATAGCACGATCCATGCACTCATGTAAGTGCTTATAAAGTGCAATTGTGTAGGATTCAGTAGTCATAACTGTATTGTCCATCTGCATGGGTGTCATGATGTTCACCACTTCTGTCTTAAGAAACATGAAGTTGGCTTTGGAGAAAATTTTTTTACCATGGTTTCCTTAATGGGGGCAGGATGTGGATATCTAGGGTAATTAGCTTATGGTCGGATCGGACCAATGAGGTGTTGACTTCAGGTGTGAAACACCAGTCACTCATGTTGGTAATGACTAGATCTAGGATATTGTTGCCCCTGGTGGGGGTGTGGATAAGTTGATCCAGGGCATTGGAGTTTATGAATTCCAGAAAGCGTTGAGCAAAGGAGTTGGTACATGAGTAGTTTTCCCAGTTAATGGTGGGGTAGTTGAAATCACCCATTATTATGGTGTTTGGTTGAACGCTAATATTTTCCAGTACATAAAGAAAAGAGGAGTGGGAATCCTGGGTCATGGTGAGGGATCTGTAGCAAGGTACAATTTGGATTGCAGTTTTGCCCAGAGTTAGTTGCACTTGGATAACCTCGGCTGCATTATGATGAGCAACTAGCCTGGAGGTGTGTTTATCCTTAATGAATATGGACACACTTCTGCCTTTGGTGTTCCGGTCCAGGTTACATGGCTGAAAAGTGTGGTATGAGTTAAAGCCTGGTAGTGCAGGGGTGATCTCTGGAGCCTTGAACCAAGTCTCAGTCACTGTACAGATATCAATGTTCTCCATTTTAAGGAATGCCTCGAGTGAGTGCATCATCAATAATTCCAAAACCATACTATGTACAAGGTTTTAAAAGAGTTCATCTTAAAACTTACACAATGGCAAACTCAGCTGTATTAATATATTGACCTCTGTCTAGTGCAGGTAAAGAGATATTAACTGTTGCTTTTATTATATTAATTTATATAGATATAATTTTCATTTTTTCTAAATATCTCAGCAACCAAGTAACACAGACAGATCTCCTTAGCCTCATATGAAATCCCTCAGCTAGAAGAATAAAATGCTGCTGACAGTATGTGTGCAACTTGAGAAATTGCTGAGATATTGTAATTTGCTTGCAAAATATTACAAACATAATAATTACTGTTTACTGTGAATTATAAAATTCAGTTTAAGACCTTGAACTTAAAGAATGCTACCACTATAAAATAGTTTGTGCTGAAGGGTTTGCCATTTATACTTCTATCATAACCCTATGGTTCCAAAGATATGAACATTTGTTTGAAATGTGAGAGCATAATTTGATTCTGTCAAAAGCTTAGTCTCCGCCTATTGGAAGATACAGTGCAAACTTCCTGAGCTCCTTTGGAGCGAATGAGTTAAAATGTCTTATTAGTGATGATGCCTCTAGTGTTATTGAAACCTCTTTTCCCAAAAATATTTTTATGGCTAGAAGTTATTCTGAAAATAAGTTGGATTCCATCTTGCCAGAAGTTACAGGAAAAAGATGGGAAAAGTTTCCACCCACCTTAATAAGCAGCTGTACTTATAAATAAGAACAGGACAATAATAATAAAAGTAGATTTTAGGGCTTTTCTTATCCCTATTACAACAGAAATGAGGTTTATAAAAAGTATTATTCATAATAATTAAAAAGTTCTTTTAGGCAACATAAATTTGGCTAATATTATTGTTGACAGACCTATTTTTGTGTGTAAATGTCTTGGAAATATTAACCCATTTTTAGTGAGTAATAACATTGGTGCGACTGTTATGGTTCGACCTTTTGTCAGGTCATACAGCTCAGCTGTCCAGATTTTTGCAGAATGTCCAGATTTTTGTCTGATATTTTTGGTCTGTTCCTCATAAAATCTGTGATTTTCTGGCAACAAACTGAGGACTGATGTTACTAAATAATGAGATAAATATGAATTTCAGACATTGTATCCTTCAGAAAATGCATGCTAACACGCATACCATTATTGTAGAAACTATTTAAGTTTGTAATATTTAAAATCTGTCCCTATGTCTATGGCTTTGTCCCCCCATTATTTAGGGCTTTGTCCTGCTTTTTCATGCTAAGAGGTTGAGACATATGTGTCACTTATAGATGTAAAAAAATTAAATAGTATAGTTATAGCAAAGAAGGTATTAACATAGGTTTGAGATATAAGGGGAAGGTGTTATACCAAAAAGGAAGATTTACTTGTGAATCAACAGATATTGTTTGTTTTGCTACTTGTACCTCTTGCAAGAGCTTCTATGTGGGTAAAATCATAAGGAGGCTCTTACAACAAATTTATGAACACACTCTGGCAATAGACAATGAGGATTTCAACAATGCTTTAACTAAGCATGCTAGTACCTGTATTAATTTCAAGAAATTTGTTTTTATGTTGTAAATGTTGTTACAACTAATGTCTCTGGTGGTGATATTAATGCTTTCTTGGAATATAAGGAAGTGAAATGGCATATTTTTTTCTAAAAATTAACTACTGGGTTTATATGAAATACTTAATATTAAAAGTCTTTTAAAAGTGCAAAGATTATACATACTTTATACCATAACAGTATTATGTTTGTTTTTGTCGGGTGATAGTCACATGATCTGTCACTAGTATTAAAGGATTGGTTTGTTTCGTGGTGATAGTTCTGCTGATGTTCTTGGGTTTTATTAAAAGAGATCAAAAGCATTAAACTTTACAAGATCTGCTGCTTGTCATCTTTCTACATTTAAGCATGTTTTGGAATTTATAAAATTAATTAACATCCAATTGTAATTTACACAATGAAAATCAATTAAATAGCAAACAATTCCAATTAAATTTGGTATTAAGACCATAAGGTGTTATAGTGTTGTATTTTAAAATTAACTCAGCCTTCTTAATAATTTACTTTCAATGCTATTATTAAAACTTTCATCTTTCTCTATATGTTCCAAAACAGAAACTTTAACTACATTAGAAATATCCTCATGTTTGCCTAAAACATGAGCTGCAATGGTTTATTCCTACTCCCGTTCCTAACATCACTAGAAATCTAACCTGCTCTTGAGGAATAGTTGTTTAACTTAGCCTGTTTGAAAGGGACTCAGCCTCTATTCTAACATCCTCCTGTACGGTCTCACCTCCAAAAGGTTAAAAATATTGCTTAAAAACTTAAAAAATATGTTCCATTTCTCAGGTCCCAGTTTTCATCTCACCTATTGCATTTCTTAGGATGAGCTTGTCTAGTGCTGAATGTCTCATTCTTAGCACCAGAGAGCACTATGCTCGAAGAACATTATTTGAAACATTTCAATTTATTGATGCAAAAGTATTTTTATCTCATGAATAATTCTTGCTGTTTCAGTGTTAATCTGCTGGTCAGTCTGATTCCTTTACCTTTTAAGAGAGACAACCAGTCATGCTAAGCCTAAAAACACTTTGGAGCTTGTGTCTACTAGGTTTTATAATAATGTGTTAACTCTTCTTGCACAAGTGTTCACCTTCCCCAGGGAAACTCAGCTAAACCCTGCCTGTATATTGAACCATAGCTTGAATTTATTATCATTAATGTAATACCTTGGAAATCTCTAATGTCATATAAATTCATTTCATCCTATTTTTCTTGCCATTAATATCTGAGTTTCATTCGCTCAAGAGTTTACTGGTAATAATTCTGGCACTTTAATAAAGTACATGGTCAGACAACACACAAGCTTAACATGATCTGGAGAATGTTTTTTTTTTTCATTATGGGAACAATAAGTATAATTGTTCAGCAAAAAGCATGTCCAAAAACCAAATATGTATTCAAAGTCCCATCATACTGGAGTATTTTTTAAATGTTTACTCACTGCTGCTACTAAAAAGAACCAAGGTCTTCTTTACACATACTTTGGATAATTTGCTATATTCTAATCTCCATTAATATAGTCATAACTTCTTGGAATGACATTGATTCATGGCATCATTTCATACATAGGTTGATAGGTACTTACTAGGCTATTGATCTGTGAGAATCTATAGAAGCTTTGCCATACATTCCCAAGATATCTTTAGCACTTATATTTTAAGTATGAATAAAACAGAGATGAGCAAAACATTTGTATGTTGTCTCTACCCATGAAGGGCAAGGGTGATAAACCAGGAGTGAATTTCTGGTTACTCATCCATTCATCCAGATTTCACCTGAATGCTTTAAAAGAAATACATCGCTTTATGTGGAGTGGAAGACAATTACAAAGAAGTAGTATTATTTCTGATAAATAACTATCTCTGCAATATATTCTATTTATGTTCTAAAAGAGATTGATTTTCTTAGTAAGAAAGCATTATAGGTGATCAGGTTGTGTCAAATGTTTGCACAAGTACATATTGAAGGGGGCATTGTTCTTAATAATAGGCCTGATGAGTTCAGAATGCAGTGCTATGATCATATCTCTGGACCTAGGATCCATAAAAAGACTTTCTTATAGTGGTGGATACATGGTGATTAAAGGACAGTGTATTATCTACACATCTATTTACTGAATCAGTTGTCAGGCATGTGTTATCAGTGTAATAGATATAAAGGACTTACTACTTCTTGCTTGCCAAAGGACACTATTTTACATTTCTTGCCATTTATTTTTAGTGTGTGGTTTTCATGCTAGCTACTGGTTTGGAAAACACCTCTGAGGAGTTATAATTACACTGAGTTTACAGTCAGCTGCAAACTTGCTCAGCTGTAAATCATTAATAGTAGCTTTGGCCTCCAAAATATAAATGACAAAGAGGAGTTCCCCAGGAACTTAACCCTGAGGCACAGCACTAGTGACAGATCTTTTGAAAGAGGTAGAGTAGCCTACCCTAATTTCCTGGGTTCTGCTTGTGATCCAGTATGAAATCCAGCAAGTTACATTGGGATTAACATTTAGCTGAGATAGTTTATCTATAACACCCAAGCATGGGATGGTGTCAAACTCTTTTGTGAAATCCAGATATGTGGTAAGTACTTATTTGCCCTCCTTCATTGCTTCAATAATATACTCAAAGAAATCAAGCAGGGTAATTTGGCAGAATTTGCCTTTGACAAATCTAAACTGGCTTGGGTAGAGTGGTTTATTTTACTTACAGATTTATTTATTAATTCTAGCTTTTTTAATTTTGCCAGGAATTTTGGGTTTCTAATACTGCAATGGGAATGGACCCAATTCCTAAGTCAAAGTATGATTAAAGTTCATGAAATTAGTATTGTTTCAATCTTTGATGTTAGCCAGAAGTGCTCTTCCCAGCACTCACGATGTGTCCAATAATGACTCCATCTGTTTTTCGTATGGGGTTACATGTATCGGTAACATATGAAGTATGATTGTAAATTCTTTTCATAAGACCAGTTGCTCCTACTGTTACTTGAGGGCAATGTGGAAGAAAGATACCCAGACAGTTCATTTCTTCCTGCAAATCCTGCTATTTTATGACTTTGTGTCTCTCTGTACATAAGACACTGTAGCCACTGGGTATAGCAATTTCAATGATCAATGTTACTTTTGTCTTCTTTTCACGGACTACTATATCTGGTTGTCTCGCATCTAGAACTGTTGGTAATGGATGATCCCATGTGATATAAACTAAATAATTTTCTATGATGTTTTCTATGATCCTTCTCCCATTAGTATGTCACAACCATTAACAATATGTGACTGTTTCCAGTTCTGTTTTACAAAACCTGCATTTTTTGTTTTCCCACATGTTCAATGGACTTTGTAAACCAACGTGTACATAGTCCGCTATCATGGGCCACCAATATTAACCTTTCATCTTTTGGTTTAAATTCACCTCTCCTTAACCATTCCTGCATTTGATCCTGATCAACATGTGGTTGTTATAAGAGTTTTCTGTACCTGTAACTATATTTATGCATTTTCCACATTTCTTTCCTTCTCATCTGATCCTTCACCTTACATTCTTTCTTTTGTTTTTCGGCACATTCAGTTGCTGCCTGATTTTTATGTACTTCTGGTTTGATTTCTACTCCCACTTGATTTCCATTCCCACTTGATGCTGATGTGCTTCTGATAAACTAAGCAGGGAAGTCACCTTAGACTTATTCTCCTCATGTTTCAAAACTTTCACTACACTGGGGTCTTGTGAGGTCAGCAGATATGTATATAGTCTGACAATTGCATTGTCTGTTTTGAGGAGGCCCATACCTCCTTCAGAATGGGGAATATGTATTCTTGGTATGCACTGATTTTTATAAATCATTTGAAGAGCATGAAACATTCTTCTTGTTTTCCTGACCAACCAATCCAACACTTTTGGGGCCAGTCAGTCACTCCAAAACTGTAAGTTAGGACAGAAAGAGCAAATTGATTTATAGCTTGGACTTTATTCCTAGATGTCAATGCTGTTTTCAGTATTAATTTAAGTCTTCTAAAATATTCCTTGCTAAGTCTCATAGCTGGCCTTAGGCATAGGCCAACTAGGCAGCCACCTAGGGTGCTGCTCTAGCAGGGGTGCTTTTTCAGTATTTATTTGGTGTAGGTTGTGATGCCCGTGCCCTGGCCCAGCAATCAAGGAGCCTCAATCCTCACCACTAACACCAGTGAGGGGCGTCTCATAAAGAAGGAAAAGATAACAAATACACACAGTAAAGTGCAATGTCCCTAAAGAGCACACAGAGATCACCATCAGTCCGGGGCTGGTCGCTCCCTTGCTCTCCAGGTCCCCAATAAGACTCCCTATTGGCACAGCTCTAGGGTCCAGATCTCACCCTAGTCGGCAAGCTAAAACCTCCAGCACCCTCTGAGTCCAACCAGTGCTTTGTGTCCCTGCCGAAGTAGCTCACACACACAGACACACACAGACACACACAGACACACACAGACACACACAGACACACACAGACACACACACACACACACACACACAGACACACACAGACACACACAGACACACACAGACACACACAGACACACACACACACACACACACACACACACTTCGAGATAAGAGTTTATACAACCACACAGACACTCCTGGGGAAGGCTGGCACAGGTTCTCCAGCTGTTCCCCTTTTCTGCCCAGTCTAAAAGGTAGTACCACTTGCCAATTTGTACAATTTTACCAAAGGCATGCAGGTACTCTAAAGAGCTTAAATTATCTCTACAAAAACAGCCACAGTTAAAAGGGTTTACAAATATTTAATAATAAATAATTAAAAACACAAAACAATACTTTTTAATACACAGTGCTAGTCAAGAGTTCAGAGATCTCAGAGAAATACTTAAAATAATTCAATAGTACAGTTCTGACATCACAGAAAAACACTTAGGCTAATCTTTCTAGTTTCTAGCTATTTCTAAGAGAAAACACAAGTCTAAGATAAACTTACATATAGAGCAAGACAGTGCTGAGTTGGATGGTCAAGAGAAAAATGCTTAATGCTCTCTGATTCTCTGTTTAAATTGATATTACAGTCCTGATTCACATTACATCATTCTTCATACTTTCCTGGGGTTCCCAGGCTACCAGGCTGCATTCTTTAGTAAGCTCACACCAGGTCAGGAAGCAAAGCCATTAAGGACATTTATGCATGCAAATTCTGGCCATTAACTATGGCCTTAAAACAATAGCAAGAATTCCTTCATCTAGACGGCCGGAGCCGTGTTTACATCAAAGGGTCACAACATGCTTTACTTGGTCAGCAGAGTGCACTGTTGTTCCATTTTTGTACCAGTTCCACATGTAACACTATTTTTACCATTTAAGACAACAAGCCTGTGGTTTACATTAATATTTACAGATGGCAGAATTATCTATAAAATTCTATCTGGCTAGGCTGGCAGCCTTCATCTATCTTCACCCAATCTTCACATAGGTAAATCAGGATGAGGGCACCAGGTGGTATGGGGGGCGCCGTGGAGCCCTTTTGCCTAGGTTGCTAGTTGACCTAAGGCCAGTCCTGCTAAGTCTTATTCACATTTGCTCATGTTTTATTGTTGATCCTTCATCAATTCCCAAATATTTATACACTCCCTCTTGCTCAAGTGCTTTTATATCACATTCCTGTCCACAACTGGTGTTTTCTTAGTGTTGCAGCTTTTCTGCTTTAAAGGTTGTTCTGGTGCATTTATCAAGACCAAATGACATTCTTATATCATTTGATAAAGTTTTGACCACTTGCAGTTATGCTTTTAGTTTCTCATCTGATGAACTATACCGTTTTAAATTACCCACAAAAAGAAGATGAGAAGTCTTTACATGTTTGTTGTTTTCTGGGAGCCAAATTGTAGCCATGACCTAATCTGCTAAGTAGACTGCTTTATGAGTTAAGGGCAAGACAAAAGAACAGTGGTGACAGGGAGTCACCCTGGAATATCCCCCTTTGAATTTTTATCCCCTGAATAATAATTTGTCCTTTAGTATGGCTTAACTGCAAAGTGGTTTTCCACTGTTTCATCATCACTGAAATCTAATCGATCAGAGTAGGGTGTATCTTATACATTTTTAAGCACTCTTTTATCCATGAATGTGACATACTTTCAAATACTTTTTTCCAGTCTATCCATGTCATACTTAGATTATTACCCTTTTTTACAGTTCTGCATTATGACTTTATTTAACAACAAATCATCCTTTGTTCCATATTACTTTCTTTTATTACCCTTTTGTTTTACTGCCATAATTGAGTTTTCTTCTAAATGACTATAATCTCTGTCTGCATCAATTCCAGTGTATAGTTTATACTTCATCAGAAGACAAGTTATTGGTCTATACTTAGGATAGCTTGCAGGTTCGCTCTTAAGTAGGAGTATTGTTTTTCCTATAGTCAGCCAGGCTGTTGTCTGGTCAGGGTGCACATATAAATAGTTCTTGCTCATAGCTAAGTCTTCGTGTAAAGATGTTAATACTTTTAGCCAGAAGTTAGGTACTGCATCTGGGCCTGGGGTTTTCCAATTAGGAGCTTTTCTTAACTTTGTTTCAATCTTTCTGTTACTTCATCCCATTTCATATCCTGTACATTTGAACTTCTTATTCTTTCTTTTACTTCTACCTATTTAACATGTTTCACAGGATCTTCATAGATATTTCTCCAAAATGTATCTTTTTTCTTCTTTTTTTGGTGGTATTCAAATTCCTTTTGTCTTGTTTCCCAATTCGCTATACAACTTTTTGGGTTATCAGTAAATTGCTTATTTTGTAATTTTCATTTATATTTATCAGCATATCTTCTAACTTTTTCTGCCTGTGCTGATATTTTTAGTTTATTATTTGCGATAGTGCACAATAGATCTTGAGCTGTTCTGATACTACACATTGCTTTTATTGCTTATATCTTTCTGAGTATTTTTGTCGATCTGTTCCCTCTTTTATACTCTTCTAACAGTGACACTTGTCTTAATTGCTTTATACTTTCTTTGTTCAATATTTCCATGATGGCATTCAATTTCTCCCCTTCCATTCCCTCATTACCCTGTGTTTTGTTTTTGACAAGACTTTATCTGCTATTAATTTAGCTGCACAGTAATAAATCATATGTATTCTGTTATATCAAATGAATCTCTATGGGAAGTCCTAATTGCTGAGTTCATTTGTATCTCCATAATGATCCTTTCCATAGCCTTACAGATGAGGCTGGTTAAACTTGTTCTATAATTTCCCAGGTTAACCAATGCATCTCCTTTGTGTAAGAGGATGGTAGTTGCAATCTTCAATTCAGATGGCATAGAGCTGGTTTACAGACTAAGACTGAAAGGCTGGAGGAGGGGGGGGATTCTGGCAGGTACTGTTTCAGGCTAGCCAGTAACCAGCCTTATATATTAGCCACACCCATTGAAGCAGTGTTCTTGGCCTTGGATAGTGCCTTGAGGACTAATTCATGGGAGATTTGAGGTGGAGGTGTAGATGTGGGTATGAGATCTGGGAATGCAGGAAAAGAGAGAGGTGAAGTAAGAGATAATTTATCTGCTAGCAAATTGGCTATGTCCACTGGGTCCAAGTATGTGACATTATTTAATATTTACTCTGTGAAGTTCTGGGCATTGTTTTTAAGGTTTCTAACATGGCTAACATAGCTAAAAAAGGCTTTGTGGCTGCCATTTGCCTGGGTGATTATTTATATCTCATTTCTGGCTTTATTGGATTTGATCAGAGTCTGGAGTTCATTGTTAAGCTTAGCAAGAGTTTTTTTTGCAACTTGAGTGTTACATTTACTTTTATTTTTAATGAGATATTTTCTTTTATTTTACAGCCTGTTTATATGTGGGTTCACCACAGTGATTTATTTTTTAATTTAGCATTGCATTTACTTTGGAGGGGAAAATGCATATAATTTGTCATTAGAGGATTCTGCATAATTAGAGACATTGTTTAGTTGGAAGGGGATGTTAAATTTAGGCATGTCATCACTCAGTTTCAGTAGATTAGCTTTGGCATAATCTCTAAATACTGACGTACTGCAGGATGCTTCCACCTTCAGTCTCAACTTAAATGCGACTAACTTGTCATCCAATTTGACCAGAGATGGAATTACAAATTTTAGGGAGCAGAGCTATCTCATATTTGTAAGAACCAAGTCCAGGAATTTATCAACCCTGATTGGGGTGCTGAATAACTGGTCTAGACACTTTGTATTGATGAAGTCCCAAAATCTCTGGACGTACATGTTATGTCTCCCAGTTAGTGGAGGGGAGGTTGAAGTCCCCTAGAATAATGGTGTTTGGCTTAATGCATGGGGACACTATACTTTTTAGAAAGGAGTTATGTGCTGAGAAGGACATACAGGTTGTTCACCATGATGTGATAAGGAGTCCTAACAATGATATGTTAGACATGGATAAGCTCCATTAGTTATCTTGTCTAACTAGTCTAGAAGTGAAGGATTTTTGTTTTTAAATATGGAGGCACCACCACCTTTAGTGTCTTCATCAAGTGTGGTGGGCCTGAGCGTGCAGTTGACATTGATACTGAATGGGTGCCCTCAATAGTCTTGAACAGGGTCTCTGCAACAATGCATATATCAATGCTTTCCACGGTAATGAGTACATGGAGGGAGTGTAATTTATTGTTCAATCTCCTAGCATGGAGCAGCAATACCTTTATGGCTAATATGGATTCTGTCTTGTTATGTTGGAAGCTTTGGAAGGCTGACATTGCCCAGAAAACGCAATGTGCTGGTGGATAAAGTTTTAGCTAATGTAGGAAAGCTTTACAGAGTTGTGTGTGTATGTATGTGTGTGTGTGTGTGTGTGTGTGTGTGTGTGTGTGTGTGTGTGTGTTGTGTGTATGTATATATATATATATATATATATATATATATATATATATATATATATATATATATTGAAGCTCCCTTTTTAAAGAAGAACTGGATAGATTAGAATGTAGGATGATTATTAATTTTAGAACATTGCAACCTAGGGACATGAACATTGATAGCAGTCTAACTTTATAATTACTTTTGTATATAAAAAAGGTGTTTTGAATGTAGGAAACATAATATATTGCACTGTGAAAAATGTGTTATGGAATGTTACAAAGGAAAAAGAAAAATGTATGTGTTACCTTTAATAGGGTTATCTAGGTTTAATTGTACTCACTGTAATTCATTTAACTTAATTGTTAGGGGTATAAAGGAAGGGTTTACCTGAATGTGAATATTCCTTGAAGGCAAAAAGCTGAGGTACCAAATAAACTGATGTGAAAAATGTATCCTGGTTTGCCTTATTGGAGCTCGCTAATTGTACTTTTTTATGTGAAGTGAAATGAAGGCAGAAAGTGGCTGTTTTCTCTTGGTAGTTAGTCTGGATAGTACTTACAGCAGTGGACTCAACAGGTAGCCAAGCTAAGTAAAGGCTCTGAAGAAATTCTCACCAAAACTGCTACCAGATCACTCAGTAAAGTCCCATTCACACTGCCAAATTATAGACTAGTAGAAATCAATTCCCCCATTCTATTTCCCTCACCAGAAGCAAATCAGTAGCATTAATCCCAAGTTGATTCCTAAGAAGCTAATTTTTGGGCTTTCCTACAATTAGTAACCTCTAGGAAGTCTGGGATATAATGGCACCTGCTTATTTTCTCATCAGGAGCAAAACAGAAGCACTAATCCCAAGATGGTTCCTGTGAAGCAGTTCCTATGTTCTTGAGTGTCTAGTCCCTAATGTTACAGATTTGAAATATAAGATGGAAAAAGGGATTAATAGTCTAGATATTGCAGTGCACACTAAGTGAGTGGGATGATATGAAATACAGGCTATCTCAAGTCTTTCAGTCTAAGGGGAGGGCCTTTCTAGATTGTTCATTCAGTGCCCAGAAGAATGAGCAGATGAGATGAGACTGGGAGGATCTCCCAAGGTCAGAATTACAGTAGGGGTGGTCAGCTCAAAGGCTACCAAGTTTAAAAGCACAACAAAAACTGGGTGGATAGGTGAGGAAAAATTCAAGCCTGTCACACACCAGCAGCACTCTCACAGCACTTGCAACTAAATAAGAATGCAGCTAAACTGGAAATCCAAATAATCTGCTCCTCTTTCCAATTAGCTAGATTTAATTATTTTTCAATCAGTGAATGGAAAAGGATTTTTTTGTAACTAACCCTAGCCAAGAACTTTTAAAATTCCAAGAAAATAATCTTTAAGGTAAAACAAACTTTTAAATAAAACAAAGTGTAGTAAAACACTCCAGTACACTCAGGCACCAGCAGTAATCTTACAGTACTTGCAGATGAAAAAAATTCTTGCTAACATTTGGCCTTGAGTCATATTATAAGAACTCATGGACTAATAATGGTCACACACCTCCAAAATTTGCCTGCCTCTTTGTCTTCAGCTTTTAGCACTCGACTCCTAGATAACACTCATGGTTCCTATATCTGTTTAGACATAGATTCTGAATAATATGCAAAATATCCTTCCTTGTATTTAAATTTAATTACCGTTGTCTGTTGTAAGTTATCAAAGTGGGTCCTCTGGGGGCATAAAACTAATGAGCTGTAAATTTTAATGTATACAAATATCCTAGGTCTCATTATCTGGGTGATCAAACTACTGATATTCTAACAAAACTAATAATTCAGCAAAATTATACAATGTATCTGTTTGGTGTAAAAAACTTTACTGTGCTATCTTCTCTTGGATTGCCCCACCTAGTGGTATACCATGTTGTGACATAGCCTCTGAAGCACAACCATATATTATTTTCCAAATCTTTCACCAGTGATGGTTCTGGTTCCCCATCAGACTTAGTCATGCTGTAACTAATAATTGTTGTCAGTATTTAATTTGTGGCAGAATACCCAACCACAAGGCAAAAAGCAATTTTTCTGATAGCTAGTTAAACCATATAAGTAGCTATATTAGTTTCTGAAAGGCCTTTGCACTTAAAAATAATTGAGCCTTTCCAGACCTTCGGGAAGCAAGCTTCATTTGTGGAATAAACATATGCCCTTTATATGAGTACATTAGAAAGAATAGTAACATGAACATAATTAAAATTAGAGCAAAAACAAACTTGAAAAAAGAGTTGCTGAAAATATTTAACTTTGGCACTTTTGACATTTTGTCTTCCAAGGTTTGAGCAGTGTGTTCAATTGCCAGTGCAAAGTATTGGTAACTCTGTGCTACACTAATTATTAGATATTATGGAGCTAACACGACAAAAAAAGACTTGCCATTCCTGCTCCCCATATTCATTGCACCTCTTAAAATCCAAGTTATAATATTGCTAGTATGCATTCTGTTTAACCTTCAAAAAGATCTTCTTTTAGTTTAAGGCAAATGATATGCATCTTAAAGTAGAATTAAATATATTCCAAAACAAAGTTATAATACACCATGCTATTACTTGATTATTTTCTCGTAGTAAATGCAATCCCTCCCAACATTAGGATAACAGGTTCTACTTCATTTAATAAAGCCACTAGATTAACTAAAAGGAGATGTTCCTTTTCTGTATAAAAAAGCTAATTCAATTCAAAGCATGTTCCTCTGTCAATATCTCATCATGTCTCTGTTCCCACTCAGCTCTGCCTTTAACATCTGTACAGTGTAATATTAAAAAAAAAAACAGGTACCCTGAGGCAGATGTTCTATCAGTGAATGTCATTACACTCAGGAATAACTCAATGTGTAATTATATATCTACATACTATAAAGTCATTTATTTTTTAAAAGATTTACCCTTCCAAAATATTATTTCCACTTCATAAAGTAAGGCAGCAATCACTTTCTAGACATTTGGAGGCAAATGTCCATTCTAACTAATAACAAAATACTATGTAACTGTTTCTTGTTGCCTTTAAATCCCGTTGTTGTTACAGCCATGGTAAATTAATATTTGTCTACACAGTTTATCATGACTCTAGTTTACAAGCTATCTTGGGCATAGCATTTTAAACTGTAGTTTAACACAGAAATATCAGGCTATAAACTTTCACTGAGGTACTGCAAGGACACAGTTATGTCACTCATACTTAACTCAAAGATTAGTGATATTATAGAATAAACTACCAGTTCAAATAAGATAAAGTAAGAACTTGGAATCCTTTAAGAGAAAACTTAATTTGTATGTAAGGGAGAAAGTGTTAAATTCAGAAAATTTGAAGACAGATTTACTGCACACTGGAGAACAACTTATGAACAAATGAACTTAAGAAATAAAAGTGTGCTATCTCATTTAGGCACTTCCAAAAGGCATTTTTTTCCATTTCTTTGGATTCATTTATTATCATATTTCTTTATGGTTTATGCAACAGATGGATAAAAAAAATCTGGCTTTTTCCTACTTTTCTGAGATTTAAAAAAGTTCAGTTACAGATTTGCTGTTCTGAACTGTTTGTAAGTTTCTTGGAGGCCATTGTTAGCTTGGGCTAAAGGGAAGTCTCTGTGTTCATCAGTGGCAGTGATAAACATTGAGCAGCCTGCCTGCCCCTGTGGGAGTGGTTACTGCCTTGAAACTGTAGTTTTATTGGCCATTTTGGGTCAATTCCAAACTCCTTGATCTCCCTCTCTTAAAACCCTCTTCTGCGTGGTTTTGCGCATTTTTGCGCATAGCGCAACATCGGGCAGCGCTGCCTAATTGGGTTTAAACTATTCCTGGCGCCACAAAGTCTGCTCTTCACTTTTTCCCTTAGAACTGCTCTCTCTCTCAAATTAAACACCATATTCTCATTCTAAGGCCCCTCACTGTTCCAAATAAGTAATCTTACAAGTTAGCACTAATAAACCATAAGCACTACTTACTTTTATACTCTACGATTACCTTGTCCCCTATCGGTCCGTTTTAATTCAGTTCCCTATATTACTCTAGCATGTCCAAAGGTCAGTCAATGGTTTCCTCTCCAGTCCAGCTGATGAATCTGGGAATTTTGAGGCAATGTTACAACTGTCTCATGTACACGGACAACCCCCTCCTCCTCCAAACAGGCTCAAATATATGTGAGAGATGCAACCATATAGCCAAACTGGAGGCTGAGCTCTCTCATCTCAAAACTGGTGTAACCAGTCAGGAGGAGAAGGTAACCTCACACAACACAATTCCAGTATCACATAGTCCCACCACAACAGCGAACCAAACACATAAAAACACAAAAACGTACTCGGAGGCTCTAAATAAAAATCTACCTAAGCAACAGAGACCTCCAAAGCAGACATCCAAGCAAACGCTACCCCAAAACAAAACACGTACAACACATAGCACACAAAGTCAGTGTGCCAAGCAGTCACAGCCCTTAAGGCTGAATAACACACCTGATACCCTTGTAATAGGTGACTCTATTGTCAGACACACTGACGTCCCGCTCACCAGGCTGAATAAAGAGAAGGTCACAGTGAGCTGCCTGTCAGGTGCTAGGATCTGCCACATAACGCAAACACTCAGGTCACTCCAAAGCAAATACAAATATGACTCAGTCATTGTACATGCTGGCGTGAATGACCTGAGACGTACCTCCCTCGACTACATGAAAAGAGACAGAGGAGCTCTCTGAACATGTAGCCCAGGCCGGTATGACCCTGACCTTGAGTGGCATCGTACCCTCACCTAGAATGATGCCACAGTATAAAGACAAAATGATCGATTTTAACAATTGGCTAAAATTTTGGTGTCATTCAAATGGGATCCAGTGTCTGTCAGCCTGGGATGACATGCTCGACAAGCCACGTTGCTTCGCTAGGGACGGCTTGCACCTGTCACCCCTGGGCTTTCGGATATTGGCAAAGGCTCTTGCCACCCCCATAGTGCCTTTTTTAGGCAAGGCTCAAAAGTCAAACCCACCTCCATAGACAGCACAAGGAACAAGAAACTAAGCGTAATGCTGCTAAACGCCAGAAGTCTTGACCTCAAGATGCATGCACTCGAAGCTCTCCTCAGTATGGAGAACATTGATATCTGTGCAGTGACAGAAACCTGGTTCAAGGCTCCAGGGAGCACCCCAGCACTACCAGGTTATACCTCATATCATGCTTTTCGGCCCCAAAACCCGGACCGAACCACAAAAGGAGGGGGAGTTTCCATATTTATCAAGGATATCCATACCTCCAGGTTAGTGGCAGTGCACGAAGTATCAGAGACCATCCATGTGCAACTGACAGTGAGTAAGACTGCTTTTCAGTTTATAGCATCCTACAGACCATCCTCTCAAAGTCAAGAATCCCACTCGGCTTTCCTGAAAACATTGGAGAACACTAAGATCTCTCCGAACACCATTATATTGGGTGACTTCAACTACCCAAACATAGACTGGGAGCATTACTCAAGCCCCAGCACCTTAGCCCAAAGGTTCCTGGAATTTATAAACTCAAATGCTATGGAACAACTAGTCACCACTCCCACAAGAGGGGAAAACATACTAGACCTGATCATTACCAACATGGGGACTCTATGCTGCATACTAGAAGTATATCCCTCATTGGTGAGATCAGACCATAAATTAATTTCACTGGATATCCACATCCCGACCCCACCCCCAACCCAGAAAACCACAGTGAAAAACTTCTCAAAAGCGAACTTCACACTTCTCAAAACTGAAGTGGAATCCTTCAAGGCCCCAGGGCCAGTGGAAACTACGGCCCAAACTGCAGAATCCTATATAAACGCATTCTATGGACATCTCCAGGAATGCATGGATCATGCTATCCCAAACAAAATCAAGACCCAATCATCCAAAGGCAGGCGTCCAGTCTGGTGGACCCCAGCCATAAATAAACTGTACAACAGAAGGAGGAAGCTACTACATGATAGAGCAAAATCCCTAAAAGGGAAGGCATCTCTGATCAGTACTAGCAAAAAATTACGATCCCTCATAAAATCCTCCAAGGCCAGCTTCGAGAGAAAAATTGCACAGGACACTAAAGACAATCATAAGGCTTTTTTTCAGTTATGTTAGGAACTTGGGATGCAACTCCCAGACTTGTTCTGAGTTGATTCTAAACGACAAAAAATACACTGAACCCACAGACATCGCCAATATCCTGGCAGACAGGTTCAGTGCAAACTTCTCCACCCCCCCCAAAAGAGCAAGTATCTATCCCGGCAGAGTGCAGCCTCCCAAACATCTCTGATGCTCAGGTGAAGGCCGCCCTCTCCAAAGCAAAAAACACTGCTTCCATGGGACCAGATGGCATCCCGGGTTGCGTCCTACATGAACTCCAAGAAGAACTAATCCCTCAAATAAAACAGCTATACAATCTCAGCCTCACTACAGGATATGCACCCAAAGAATGGTGTACAGCAACAGTGGTCCCACTCCACAAAGGTGGCGCCTCTACGGACCCTGGAAACTATCGCCCCATAAGCCTGACTAGCCTAGTATGCAAGGCTATGGAGAGGATCATCATGGAACTCATAAACAAAGACATTGGGGACCTACAGACACTAGATCCTACCCAATTTGGCTTTGTCAAGGGCAGATCCTGCCTTTTGAATGTGGTTGACTTCTTCAAAACAGTCACCAAGGCCATAGATGAAGGGAAGGTAGTCCACACAGCCTATCTGGACCTCACAAAGGCATTTGACACAATACCCCACTCGGGCATCATAGATAAGCTATCCAGCCTAAATATAAACCCCTATGTCACAAGATGGGTTGCAAACTGGCTCAAAGACAGAACCCACAGAGTCAGAGTTGCTGGAGCCATGTCAGACTCAAAACCGGTCACAAGTGGCGTCCCACAAGGTTCTGTCCTGGGACCTCTCTTGTTTGGTATTTACTTTTCTGAGGTACAGGCCAATGTGGGAGGACTATGGCTCACCAAGTTCACAGACGACCGCAAACTGGGCGCCATAATCTCCAGCCAACACAAATACCCTTCAAAAACGTCTAGCAGAGACGAATAACTGGTGCCAGAGCCATGGTCTAAAGCTAAATGCCAAAAGTGTATAGTCATACCCTTTGGCAAAAACAATATGCCCACAAATTACCACATAGGTGGTAACCCATTAAGTACAGAGAAGGTAATTAGGGATCTGGGGACCCAAGTTGATAGCAATCTCTCTTTTGACAACCACATTGCCAAAGTGGTTAGAAAGACCTTCTACATAGCCCACCTCATCATGAAAGGATTCACATCTAGATCAAGAGAGGTAATCATGCCCCTTTATTCATCCCTCATCAGGCCCATCATAGAATACAATGCCCCCTTTGGGATGTACCTTACCCGACACCTGCAGCAATTAGAAAGATCCCAAAAGTACCTCACCAGGAGGATCAAGGGACTCAAACAGATGCCATATGCTGCTAGGTTAAAAAAACTCCAGCTCTACTCAATTGCATACCGCCTACTTCGAGGCGATCTATGTCTGACATATAAAGCTATGTCCAACCCAGAATTAATGGGCATGCTCCACCTCAGTAAATCTAAATCCCTTAGAGCCACGCGCTCGAGGGACTTGAACCTCAGCACAGAAATAAATAGAACATGCTGGAGGGACAGATTCATAACCCAGAGGCTCCCTTCGCTCTGGAATAGAATTCCAATTCATGTTAGGCAGAGCACCTCACTGACTCTCTTCAAGAAGAATCTTGATGAGTGGATGGGGGATCGTAGGTTTGTCCCAGGGATTACTTCCGTGTCACTATTAGACAGAGGCACAGTAAACTAAACTTTAAGAAGGGCACAGTATACTCAAATCAAGGGGTGGCATAAGCCAAACACAATCAGGCTAGGCTTATAAATGCCCCAGGGCAGATAGCCTAGTATGAACCTATGAACCTATGAACCTATGCCTAACAAATGTGGCATTGTGTCTCCTACTAAATCTGGAGTTGCCCACATCTTAAATGGGCTATATACATTAACAAATTATTGAATATATACATATAGAATCTAGGGGAGACTTTGTCCTACGGAGATCTGTAAACTAACATCTGTCATTTGATGATTGTCACATCAGTTACCTCTATCAGTTCAGTATAATTACGTGCCTTAAGACCTGTTTGCAAACAGTGCTGCTTCTGCTGCAAACGTACTCTTTATACATTTAATATACATCTAAATGGACATCTCCAGTTAATAGGGTTTCCCACCATTTATACCCATCTTATATACCCTCAACAGATAATGGAGGTTCGCCCAGCTAAATTTTAAATTTTGTTCTAAATACTTTGAGGGCATTACTAACTACTCATTGACAAGAAGGCATTATTTAAGTTACAAGTAAGTAAAACCTCAGTGGGGTCAACACTCTTACTGAGCACCCAGTTGGAACTGAAACTTTGATCATATTTCTTCATTTAAATATGGCTTAAATTCTATTTCAGGATATCTGGTTTCTCATATTACAGTTGCCTGGGGTTTACTGAGTGAGAATGTGCTCACGTGTTGTTGCTTTCTCCATGAAGGAGAAATGCATTGGTGATTGAAATGCATACTTTTTTATCTTCTGTTACTACTATGTCTTTTTCTAATGTGTGGTGACTTCTGTATTTACAAGGAAAAAGGGGGTGGGTATAAATCACCCCCATATGGGCAGTATAAGAATACTTGTCTCCACTGCAAATTTGCTGTTTTGTGTTTTAAATTGCATGGAATATACTTGTAAGTTGTACAGGTTTTTTGCATGTGCTTTGAGCATTTGTATATTCATGCTATGAATTATAGGAGTTTTTTTGAGATTTTGCTGGGTTATTATGATAGAAGTTTAAAGGAGAAGAAATGTATCATTTAAACATATCTGATAATAGTAATGTCCAAAAACGCTTCAACAATTATGTTCCATTTGACCTAGTATAAAATGATAATTCTGCCTCTTCTTTTAGCTGCATCTTCTGTTTAAACAGTTAAAATTGATTTAATGCTATTTCTTTTTTGGTGCTAAATCCTATTGACAGGAAGGAGTCAGCTGAGTCTGCGGTAAGTCTGTCTCAAGCACTACTGAAGACAAGGGTTCATACTTCTATATTTTGTCTTGTGCCTCTTAGCACTGCAAAAAGTTTTTTGCCCATTTGGATATAAAAGTTTAAAATATGCAAAATACAGCACTTTAAATTTTAAAGACCCCTACATAGATTTAGCGCCTATATAAATAGATTGCCTTTGTAGTAATCTGCACAGAGAAATCTAACTCACAGTATATTTATTTATTTATTATTTATTTTTATTTTACATTTGTTGATAGTCCAACTGGAGCCATGTCCATTTTCAGTTGAGGCCCGGGGAGATAAGCTCCAATTTATCAGATACAATAACACAAGTAAAACAAGAGCACATAAGTAGTATTACCAACGAATGCATAGACAGACATGAGATACCCCTGGTTCTAGTCAGGAGAAAAATTAACAATAAATAGTTAGTTGGGTTATTCACATTCATGTTGAAAGTTACCTGGGCTTGTTGCAGTGGCAAAGCCAGTTAAATGCCATATGTTGTTTGAGTTTAGTTTTAAATTGTCCTAGGGAGGAGAGCAAAGTAATATCACCTGGAAGTAAGTTCCAAGCCCTGCCTGCAGCATTAGCAAAGAGGGCATCTCCAGCAGTGTTGTTGATTTTGATTGTCTGAATTAGAAGTTTGTTCGAGGATCGAAGCAGTCTTGGATTGTTGTGGGGGATGATAATATTTTGAAAGGCAGGTATGTTATCTGGGTTATAGAGGATTTTGTTAGCCATGATCAGCAGGTTATATTGTATGAGACTGGAAAGTTCTAACCACCCAAGCTGTTTTAGATTGATGCAGTGGTGTGTTTTAAAAGGCATTCCAGTGGCAAACCTGGCAATATGATTGTAACAAGTTGACAGTCTATTTAGTACAGATTTGTTTCGATTGGAGAGAAGGGTGGAGGCGTATAAAAGTGTTGAGAGTAGATGAGAGTGAGCTATAGCCATCTTAGCTGGAGGGGTTAGAAAGGCTTTTATTCTATACAGTGACCCAAGTTTTTTATTAATGTTCTTGATTGTTTGATTTACATGTAGGTCAAACTTTAGGTTATTGTCAATAATGACACCTAATAATTTTGTAGAGGGGTCAGGGGAAATTATTGTCCCATCTTTTGCATTTATGGTAAAGGTGAAGGCAGCAGACCTATGAGTTGGAGAGAATAACAGCATTTTAGTTTTTTCGGGATTTAGTAACAGTCTACGTTCAGAAAGCCAATTTTCTATGGTATTAAAGGTGGACTGGGTAGCGACCCTCAGGTCTGTGGGAGAAGTAGCTGAGCAAATCAGGGTGGAGTCATCGGCATATTGGATACAGCTGACATTTGGTATGACTGTATACAAGTCATTAATAAAGATGGAAAACAGTAGGGGCCCTAATATGGAGCCTTGTGGTACTGCCATAGGACAGCCTGTTGTCTTCCATTTAGGTAGAATGTAAACCAAAGAAGGGCATTAGTATCAAGGTGGAAAGTTTGCAAGGTGTGGACCAGAAGTTAGTGATCAACCATGTCAAATGCCTTGGAAAGATCCAAGAATAGGGCAGAGGATATGTGATTATTGTTAAGGTTATTGTTTATGGTATTGGTAAAAGCCATTAACGCTGAGGTTGTGCTATGGTGTGGACGAAAACCATGCTGGGTATCCGCCATGAGATGATTTTGGATTAGGTGGTGCAAAATTGTTTTTTTATACATTTTTCCATAATCTTTCTAAGTGGAGAAAGTATAGCTATAGGTCTATAATTGGAGAATTCCATAGAGGAACCTCCTTTATGTAGTGGGATTACGTAGGATGTTTTCCAGATGGTGGGAATGTTAGCTTCTGCTATGGTACGATTGATTAGTATCGATATTGGATAGGCAATGGCATCAGTTGATTTTTGAAGGTACTCAGCGGGGAGCTGGTCAGCGGAGAGTGTGGTAGGTTTTATGGTTGGAAGGAAAATGAGAGTTGGTTTTTAGAGGTAGAAGTATCAGGGGCAGGGGAGCTAGAAGGTAATTGTCTAGCTAGAGCTTGAATTGTTTCGGTAAAGAAATGGTTAAAAGTGTCAGAGACCTCCTCTGGGGATTTATCAATGGTGGCAGCGGGGATAGTATACCTTTCAATTAATAACTAGTTAACTAATCAATTAATAACTAGTTATGCGGCCCCATGCAGCCATCTCCAACTTAATTACAACTCATAAACCTAAGTGCACACCGGGACAACTACCTCTCTTTTTCTCCTTAGCCAAAAAATGGAATTCTCTTCCCCTACCCTAAGAACAATGCAGAACATGGACAACTTTAAAACTCAACTTCATTCCCACCTTTCCTCAACCTGGAAATGCAATTGCATTCTTCCAATATAGCTCAACCCTTCCTACCCTCTATAACTAAGCTTCATCTCATTTACCTTATACTAACTTTTTTCAAATTAATAGGAACAAATAATACTCCAATAATCTACTTACTCTAACTTTTAAATCTTAAATTTCTACTTATTCCATTGGGTTTTATAAATGTCTTCAAAATTAATAATGTCAAATTACATTTAACTTTCCTTGATGAATATTGTAAATTCTTCTCTTGATTTGTAAATATGCTTGTATTTGCTGATGTGTAAATAACCTTCTATTTGTATTTTACACCTGTTGAAGTTTCTCCAGTATTAATACTTGTATTATGTATCCTTAGTGTAATTTGTATAGTTTGGAGCTTTTCTCCCTGGGCCTCCACTGAAAATGGGCTCCTTGGGCCCAGTGGACTTCCTCGGTCATCAAATTGGAAATAAATAAATAAATACAAAGTGGATTGATGAAAGCGCTTAATTTTTGTAACAATAAAAGAGTGTTTTGGGACACGCAACAAGAGTGCTTTATTTTTTGATTTATAATGTAAAAAATAACCTTTTTTGTTGTTACAGCCATTCACAGGGAAATTGTCATAAGCCATTTCAATCTATATAGTTTTTTCTTAGGTTCATAGATTAGTACTAAGCTAACTGCCCTTGTGAGCCATTTTAAGCCTAGCCAATTATCCCTTATGAGACTCAAACCCTGCACCTTGCGTTTGTAATGCAAACACCTTAACCATTAGGCCACCCTCCCATCTTGGATGCCAGTCCACTGAGCAAGTTGTGTCATTACAGATTTTGCTTAGTACCCCATCTTTCATTTTTAAGTTGTTGTGTCTTTCGGCTTTTCCCGGTTAGGGGTCACCACAGCAGAACTCTGGTCTGCTAATGATTAGCAGTTGATTTTTACGTGCTGAGTTGCCAGCCCTGACACACAACCTTCAATGAAGGTACGCCCATTCATGCATGTCTCCACGCAGAAGACGCTCTAGCTGAGAGTCGAACCGGTCAGCGTCTTACTGTGAGGTGACAACGCTACCGCAGCACCAAATAAATAAAATAAAACTTGAGTCACGTAAAACATGGCAAGAAGTCTTTAATGGCAGTAAGCTCTTTCACAGCTTGAATGCTGCATCATCAGACCATTGACTACACAATAATAAAACCTTCTTAAATACAAACATAAAAATACAAAAATACCAATCAGGAAGATTTGGAATCATATGATTAATTGCCAAAGGTAGTATACAGTGTAGCCAATAAAACTTAAAGAAACAGTGTCTCCAAAACAGCAGTTCTCTACCTAAACCCCTAGATTTCAGGACTGGTTTCAAACATAACTTCTGATTCATCATCCCTTTATCTCTGTATGCTTGTAGTTTAATTATCCAGTGTGTTTCTCTTTCTTCAATGATGTTGTTGAAGTCCTCCATTCTAAGGGAAAAATCTAACTTATCTATAACCATAAAGTTAAAAGCATGTGCTTGGCCTAAACAAATAACATGTTGTGCAAGTGCATTGATCTCATGAAATAATCTTATGCTTTTAACATGTTCTCTTATGTGCTCTTTCAGGCTCCTATTTGTTTTTCTTAGATAGAAGAAAGAACATAAAGCACACTGAGCAAGATATATAATATCCCTAGTATTGCCATCAGCTGTCAAATTAAATACAAACTTCCTACCTAACGCAGGATGATGAAAACTATTACAAGCATCACAGGAAAAGTCCCTACCCTGTGTATTACCTTATTCTACTGTACTTTATTGTGACGTAAAAGTCACTTCAAATTATTCTTATTCTTATACCTAAAAACAGGTTTGTCCCCTATTAAACCTTTTTAACTTGTTGTTTGCTGTCGATATATGCCTATTATTTATTATCACTTAACGTATTCTATTAATATCACTGGAATAAAATAATGAAACAAGAATGCCCCCCCCCCCCAAAATGACTAAACTCAACTTTCTGAACGGTCTCAAAAGTCCCAACTGAGAAATAAGGCTTTGCCAAACTATCATGTAATTGTTTTGTGTTGCAAAACCTCTTTCTGACTTAATCAGATTTATAACACCTACACAAAAGTTCCTGTTGCAAATTAGATAAATCTCTGTGAAATCTCTGTTGAGTGCTGTTTAGCCTGGACATCCACAGGCTCTGTCCTTTAATTATATTACTAAATAAATAATGAGGCTGCATACTTTACCTTTGAAGGATAATGGTTTTGCAGCAATCCTTTCTATATAGATCTGTACTAAACTCACCTACTGCATCTTTCATTATCTGAACATCTAAAAAATCTAGGCATTCATATGAACTCTTAGCTGTAAACTTTAAAAAAGAGGTAGTTGCATGAATGTAGTCAATTAAAGCATTCAATTGCTGGATAGTTCATCTCCACAATAAAAACACATCATCGACAAAGCGTTTGTAAAAACAAATGAATGGTACAAAAATATTGTCATTTAAAACATATTTGTTTTCCCAGTATGCTAAAACAGCATTGTTGTAGCTGTTGGCACAAGATGTGCCTATAGCCATGCCAGTGCACTGCCAATAAAATTCTCCAGCTGAGACATAAACATTATGTTCTAAAACCAGTTCAATGAAGAGGCAAATCAAATCTTTATCTCTGGATGTTATTATTTCAGTAGAATACAGAAATTCTCTCAAAAAGTCATTCCCAATATCACTGGGACTGTAAAGAGGGAGCACATTTCCAGTGTGACTAGTAAAAGGCTTGAGTTGAAAGGGTAGGTTCCTATATAACCATATAGGTGAATCAAAGACTGTTTAGTATCTCTTAAAACAGTGTTAGTGTAGTATTAGTATTAGTGTTTTTCGAATCTGATTTTAACTTATGTTCAACTTAAATAGAACTAGGCTCTGTTATCCACCCATGACCTGAAACTATTGGTCTGAGTGGAAGAGCTCTAGAATTTTTATATATCTTAGGCAACACATTGAAAATGGGTATTAACGGATCATCAACCTTTAAATACTGGGGACATCATTGCCCAAGAAACAGTCGTAAAGTGCCAATTGTGCAGACCCAACTAATGCCCTTACCCTTTCATAATTTATTTTCACATATACCTGTTGTTCACTTAAAAGACTCCACGGACTTATACCTCATTTTGTTGCTAACCAAATAAATATTTTGTGATGAGTTTTGTCTTCACTATATGCTGCCTTTCATTCCATTTCTTAACCCTGGATTCTAAGACAGGCTATTGGCTCTACCTCTATTTAATATCTCCATGAAGTGAAGTAATGACATCGGAATGGCCTGCTAGTAGCATAAATTATATGTTATTATTCATTTTTATTAGCTCAGTAAAAATGATTAAAGTATCACTTGATGAATTAAGTGATGGAGGCAGTCCTCTTCAGCTGATGCACCCAAGTGTGAGTGGTATTTACCATTCATTCACTCAGTGTTTCAGTTTGCTGTATCTTCAGTAACTTCTGTTTCACATTTTTCTCTTATTTGCTTTAAGATTCGTCATCTAGATCACCAAACTATATATCTTGCTCTACAAACTATTCCATCTCCAGACATTTACTTCTCTTGTAGTTAAACATAAGTAAAAAAAAGCTCCTCATACAACCTGAAATGCTACTCACAAATTATCATTAGAGCCAAACCGCACAGTACAGAGCGTGCACTCTCCTTTAGGGCTCCAGCTCTTTTGCAAGCTCCTTCCATCAGTCTAAAGGAAATCAGTACCTCTTCATCCAAGCCAAATGTTCCTGCTTTAACGCAGGATATATCAGTTAACATACTATCGCCTTTCCACTTCTCTTCTCCTGTCACAGAATTACTAAAGGTTGACCCAGTTTAGAAACTAATGTGTGTATATATATATATATATATATATATATATATATATATATATATATATATATATATATTACATTCTGCATGCTAAGTTGAATGTTCCTATACTGTTTTTCTGTGTAATTAATCTGACCTACTCCATTTCTTGCATTTCTGCCTTTTTTGTTTGTGACATGTTTTGCATTTTCACCCAGGCTGAGCCTGAAATTAATCAATACTGATAAACCTATAGGTGTGTGTGTGTATGCATATGTATATATATATATATATATATATATATATATATATATATATATATATATATATATATATATATATATATATAGAGGTCTACTTTACATACCTGAAATTTCAAATAACTGAAGCCATATAACCAAGCCGAGAGCACCAAAACTTGGCATGAATGAATGATCACAAAGCCGAACTGTTTCCCCGGCTAAGTAACCACTGGGCCGCCAGCAAGGGGAAACCTACCCTTTTCCTCACTGTAGTGCGATCCCGGAGTTGGTATGTTTAGTTAAGGCGATGGGGGGGGGGTGCAGTCCCCACCTGGGTAAGTTGTAATGGTGCGGTGTGCTCTCCATGTGTTTTTGGCCCAGTGGCTACTTACCCTGTGAAACAATTTGGCTTTGTGATGTTTCGTTCATGTGAAGTTTCTCAGCTCGGTTCTATGGTCTTCGGTTATGTGAAGTTTTGGCATTCTCAGCTCGGTTCTATGGTCTTCTGTTATGTGAAATTGTAATATATATATATATATATATATATATATATATATATATATATATATATATATATACATATACATATATACATATATATACACATATACATATATATACATACATACATACATGCAAACACGATTTATTGCAGGAAAATGCATAGATAGTCTGGATTGCTAAAGTTTTGTCAGTATATTTTAGATACTGATGAAGCTATAAGCAAAACTGGTCTATCTACATGTTTATCCTGCATTAAATCATTTTTGTACATTTGCTGTGTGCTGGATTTTGTGATATACTTTCCCTGCACCTGCGCTGTTTTGTTTTATTATTATTATTTTTTTTTTTGCTCCAAGCAGTTTGTGTCTTGTATATCTATCTATCTATCTATCTATCTATCTATCTATGTTACCTACACATGATCTACACTACCATATGATTGACAGTTAAAAGACTGGCAGCAAACTAAGTTATATCAAAACTGCAAAATGTTTAAACTGGAAAACATCTATTCAGAAAATACTGATAAGATGAAGGGAAACCCTATTCCACATGACACACACATATGTATTATATACATATGTACATTGAAAACATATGTCACATCCACTTGTGGATTGCTAGCTGGCTATCAAACTAAATATACTCGATCAGAATAAATTGTACCTTATCCAGTCAAAAGACTGGCAGCAAACTAAGGTATATCAAAACTGCAAAATGTTTAAACTGGAAAACATCTATTCAGAAAATACTGATAAGATGAAGGGAAACCCTATTCCACATGACACACACATATGTATTATATACATATGTATATTGAAAACGTATGTCACATCCACTTGTGGATTGCTAGCTGGCTATCAAACTAAATATACTCGATCAGAATAAATTGTACCTTATCCAAAAAACAAAGTGTAGCTATCAGCATTCTGGAGTGTTCTGTCCCTGGCACTCTTCTCTATTTCTATGAAGTGCAGAAAAATGCTAATAACCTTTCACTTACTTAATTTGTAGGCAACTGTAAGTAAGACATCATCTTAAACTTCCCCACAGATTTACTAAAACTGCATAAGTCCTTGATTATGTTAGTAACTGGTGCTGTAATTATGCTCTCACTTTAAAGGCAAATAAATTGAGTACAATCAGAAATTGAGTATAATCATCACTGTTAAATGTAGAGCTCCCAAACAGTATCTGATAAGTTGATCTCATCTCAAGACTGACACCATAATGTAGGACTAAGGAACTTACATATACAACAAGCTGCCCAGAAATCATCTTATCTTTTGTATTGTCAGAAAATCATTCTTTTTGTCTCATTTTAACTGTTGTGGGTACTTGCCCAGATTCCAGTTTATCCTATTTCCCCTTTACTCAGCCCTTATTCATGTCATTATAGAACACAATGCTCCATTTAACAAGTATTGTTTTAAACATCTTTCCCAAATAGAAAATTATAACATTTTATGACCAAAAGAATCCAAGATTTAAAGAAAGGCGATTTGTGCCTTGCATTCCAAGCTATGTCAAATCACGTTCTCTGTGACCTCATTTTCCTGAAAAAAGAAATCTGGAAGTTAAGGAATGCAATGTGACTTTGATTATACACTGCCTGACAAAACTCAAATGCCTCCTTACTTTATGACATGGAACACTTATAAAAAAACACAGATTTAGCATCTATTAAAAAAAAAGAGTCTGAAACCTCTTTTCATTAAATATCGATATTTCTATGAATATTCATTATTACTGCATTGACATATAACATACTAGTGTATTAAAAATAGCTAATGATAAAGGGAATTTCATATGAATATAAAATTAGGGACTATGGATTTAAATATAGATTCATCTTTAAGATTTGATGTGTGTCATATGATCCCTTCTCTTCGGGCCTGTCTGTGATAGTAAAAAGAACTGCAGATACATAATTATTGTTGTCTCTTATTATACTCTATACTGACTATATTATCTTATAAGTAAGTAAAATACTGCACTCTTGAACAATATGTTGCTGTAGTGTTTAACAATTTGTAATTAATGCTAATCTTAAATATGTTCCACTTTTCTCAACTAACTTTTTGTTTTTATTTATCTTTGGTTCTATTTATTTGATTTAGTATATGGATCAACTAAATTTTATATCAAAAGAATTACTTCATTTTGTAGCTTGCACATGCATTCGATTCTTCACGTCTATGTGCATAATGTTATACTTCCAATATTTCCTATACAGCTTGGTTTGAGTCTATAAAGAACCATAATATGACAAATGCACAAGCCATACCTAATTTTTATGTGACACCAAATGCAGATAGAATAACTCAATGCAAAGTCTGTTTAGGTAGCATGAATACAGAGAAATGAAAAACAGAAAAAAAAAACAGAATGCTGAAATGGTACCTAATAAAATGAATGAGAGATTTAGTTCTTAGGTGTAGTGAAGTATCTGAAAGCCTCCGTTTTATGACACATAAGGCATCCATATATCCGCTTACATTGTGTTCTAAAGTCAAACAGCAGTGAAGCAAACTTATTTTGCTGTTTACTACCTGCAGATTCTTAAAAATAACAGCATTTAATTCAGAAAACAAACTCATTAGTTAGCGTGACACTGTTCTGCACTTAAAGAATGTGTAGGAAATAAAAAAAAATGCATGTTTGCAATTCTTTATTTATTGCAGTTATTTAAATAGTGTTGAACAATGGACTTCCTGCACTAAATCTACCTGCATATTCTTTCAAATGATAAAAGTAGCTACTATGATATATGTATGCAGACCTTTTAAATATCTAACATGCATGTTTTCATTTATTTGAAGTTTTATACATTAAGAAATCCATTCATGAAGTAATGTAACTGTATTGGTTTTCCATGCTGTTGCTATTTAAAATAATTTCTGAACAGACTATGTGCAATCTTATTTATTCAGTAGCAATGGAATTTGATATCAAAAGGAAAATTTAATTCAATATAAAAACAGTTATTAATGTGTAATGCTCTGAGACTAAGTCATATTTAAAAAAAAGTTTATTGATTTTAATTTGGCATAAATAACCCATGAATATTTTGCAAAATTCTGTAAAGTGAAGAAACTGAAACTTAAGTGGACATTCTCTGTTTCCTCAGGTACTCATTCTATTCACCTGGCTATGTGTCTTTCCAAACAATGAGATTTGCTATTGAAGAAATTAATAACTCCAGTTCCTTCCTGCCAAATGTAACCTTGGGCTATAAAATTCGTGATGTCTGCTCAAATACTGGTGCTACCCAAGCAACTTTGGCCCTTCTGTCCTCTAAACTGAATAACAGCATCCAGCTACAGGATAATTACACCAATTATCTGCCCCAGGTTATGGCAATAATTGGACCAGATAGCAGTGACACAGCTGCATCATCAGCAAGAGTAACAAGCTTCTTTCTTGTCCCACAGGTAATTTCTTTGTTCAGTATGGGTTTGCAGGTTAGGATTGAATTCCACAAGAGAAGTCTTTTAAGTACTGTGGCGTTTTTCTCTCCTTCTGCAGCATTTATATCATTTAGATTGCCTGTTTCCTGTGTTAGTGGACAGTTGCAATCAGAATCTTGTATTAGATAAATAGGTCTGTACTTTTGGTATACAGTGGTGCTTCTATAGGTACTCCTAATTACTCACATTTTAGAAATCAGAAGAACCAACATCCAAGCTGAAAAGGTTAAGAGCTCAGCCTATTCACTCATCAGAAATGTAGTAACAATAGAGTAAGGCAGCATATCAGATAGCAAGAAAGAGGTCAGTAAAGGATAAGAGAGCTATTGAGGTGCTATCACCTGCATGGAAACCATGCTGGGTATGGGTAAGTAGGTTGTTATGTACTAAGTATTGCATAAGCTGTTGGTGAATGCATTTTTCCAATATTTTGAAGATGGGAGGTAGAATGGCTATAGGTGGGACGTTATTTAGTTCAGTAGAGCTCCCCCCTTTGTGGATAGGAATAATATGTGACATTTTACAAATGTTGGGAACTTTAGATTCAGAGATTAATCTGTTTATAAGAATACTGATGGGGTAAGCAATGGAGTCAGCAGCTAATTTAAGGCATTCTAGTGGGAGGTTATCAGCTGAGGTAGAGCAAGGTTTAAGTTTTCCCAACAATTTCTTTATGAGACTTGTAGGGATGGTTTGAAGAGGGAAGTTGGCTGAGTTATTAGAATGGGGATTTGGGCAGTTATAGTGGTGAAGGACAGGGAGTGAAGATGAGGCAGGATCGGCGGCAGTTGTGGAAGAGGTGGAGCTGGAGCTGTGGTCAGGGGGATTTGAGATCAGGTAAGCTATAGATTGTATAAAGTGAGGGTTTAAGTCATTAGCTGTTCATAAAGGTGGGGCATCAGGGCAAGGGCTGGGGTCTTTTTTGGTCCCAGGGTTAAGTATGGATGAGATGGAGAAAAACAGATTTATTTTTGGGTTAGGTCTATGCTCATGTTGGATGTGGTTATAATATATATTTTTTCTCTTTGTTCACTTGCTTCTTTACTTGGTTGCGGAGTTGTCTGAATGCTAGTAGATTATCCTCATTTTTATTTTGTTTCTAGTGACCCCAGGCTATGTCCCTTTGTTTTCATGAGATTTTTACATGCTTTGGTTAAACCAAGGAGCAGAACTGTTTCTGATTCTTTTTGTGCACATTGGAGCAAGGACATTAAGTATCCTTAGAAAAGCAATGTTGAAATACTGTACTGCTGTGTCTAGAGGGAGATATTTCATAATGGATAGATTTATATTCTTCAGTAGTTCATTGAATTCATCTTTAGTAAAGCTAGTTAGGTTGCAGATGCTTTTCAGAATGTATTTTTTAGGGAGATGAGTGGTAGTTCTGAGGGTGTACGTGGGTAAGTGATCACTTAGGGTATTGAAAACTGTGCTGTAGTAGTAAAATTAGGAGGATGGGATACAAGAATCCAGTCTACAGTGGATTGTTGGATATAGTTTTTACTGTATCGAGTAGGACAATTGATGATTTAAGGAAAAACCATAGTGGTTAATACTATTGGTTGCATTTTGAGATGGAATGTTACCCAGTCAGTGCTGACATCACCTAAAATGATCATCTCATGGTTAATTGTTTGTGAGATCCAAGACAGCATGTCTTCGAGTACAGGTATATTTTGGGTATATTTTGTCCTGGGGGAATATGTAGTACTGTGACACAGATACATTTGGTCCTATTAAGATTTAGAAAGGATATAATATCTCTGCATTTGCAAATGTGGGGAAGCTGTTAGTAAAAGACATGATATTAAAGGTGTAAGGGTAATGTAGGGCTACTCCTCCACTTTTCTTATGGGCTCTATCAAGTCTTGCTATGCTAAAGTTGGGGGGTATGATTTCTAAGTCTTTCACTTAAGAATTTAACCAGGTTTCAGTTAAGGCTAGGATATCTGGTTTGTACTGGTCAAGCCAGGCATGGAAGGGGGCTATTTTGTTGTGTAGTCTGCTAAGGTTTAGTATTGTTATCTTTAGCATGTTAGGCAAAGGACCAGGATTTCAGTAGATGTCTCCACATTGTTGTATTATGGAGATATGATAGGAGCACAGTGCATTATATTTTTATAGCAACAGCTGTAAGTGGCTTAAAGTGTGGCTTGGTATGGGGAAAGGTAAGGATTTTATGAGTCAAGTAGTATGATAGGGTATCAGAAATAACTGATGGGAAATATTATAGAAACTGCTGGGCTGAGGCAGATATGTGGGGCTGGAGGTAACTGAGCAGGAATTATTTGTTGGAGTTTGAGCTAATAGTGATGTGGCATTTGTGAGAAGTATTAACAAAGTGGTGAGACAGGATATTACAAGCATTATTAGTTAATTGAATATGTATGTGAAGGCTTGGTATAGAGGGTAAGTTTTATCTTTGAGGGAGATATAGTATTGCTAGGCTGGGATGGATGGATGTGTATAAGAGTTAGAGAGATAGAGTGAGGGTAAAAAGTAGATGATTTGAATAGAAGGATTAATTAGTGGGATATCCTGATTGGATAGTGAGAGCTGGGTGGAGTTATGTGGATATATGTTTAGCAGTGTAGGGGATGTGTGGGAATTGGGGCTAAGGTAGAAGAGAGTGGGCTGACCCACAATAGTGGGGGTAGCAAAAGAAAAACAATTAGTAATAGCTTAAGGCACGTATGTATTTTCCATAGAGGAGAAATCTTTAAATGCTGTCCCTAATTAAACGTTGCTTTATTTATTTATTCATTTTTATTTTTTTTTTTGTTTTTAGAAATATATAGTTTAATGGGACCTGACCAGTTTGTGGCATGGAAGATAGTAGAGACAGTATAAGGGAAAAAATGGGCTTAGCCAGTTTTGACATTTAGTTTCCAAGAAAAGGGTTATAAAGAAGCCGTGCTAATATCGGGGGGGGGGGGGTTCCTAATGTTGCATGCTTGCCAGACAGCAGGCCAGTAGTTTAATTCATAGATAAAGAATACTAAAAAGTTAAATGCTTCACTATAATAGGTTCATAGTCTGATTTGGAACAAAGCCATTTTTCAGTGGCAGCCTGGGGAGAAATGCTCCAGGCATATGTCTTTGCAATGTGGGAGGAAACCCACACAATGCAGGGAGGACATGCAGACTCCACACAGAAGGCACCCCAGCTGAGAATTGAACCAGAGAACCTCTTGATGTGAGGTGACAGTGCTACCACTGTATCACTGCATTCTAAGCATGGATATCCTTACTTTGTAGTGGTTTTGTTCTGCTGGCTATACAACATAGATGTTTTAAAGGCATCCTCAGTACCCTTTATTTTGGGGTGCTGCTTTGGCCAGTGGAGATGTGATGCCATGCCAATGAGTTTTAAGAATTCATTCCATTCTTTATGTTTTTTTTTTTTCCTTTTGGTGTAATTGTATAGGACAGTAGAGTATAAGAACAGAGAACAAAGAGGTGTCAGCAACGGTGTCACATAGCAGTGAGGTTCTTAACTTCCTGGACATCCTAATGTGAAGTGCAAGAGGTAAAAAGGATAGATTAGAAAGAAGTAGACTAAGTGAAAGTAGAGAAATGTAAGATGCAAGAGGGTAAGTAAAGGTAGAGGAGGTAGAATCAGTTGGAAGGAGAACGGAAAACCAGATAGTAGTTAGAGGGAGAAACGGCAACTCTGCAGTAAAATTCTAATAAATAACATGTACCAGTGTAAGTATGGCAACTCTAATAGAAGAATTCTATTAGATAAATTAAAATGACACAATGTAATACCTCTCTAGCAAAGTACTTTCAGGACTAGGCTACTTTGGTATAGTCAATAGCAAAGGAATTGCAAGATATGGCACTTAAGCTGTCTCAGTCTAGCAATAACTATGATTTGTGAGAGCAAACTACATTGATTAGTATGGCAACTCTGTCAGAAAAACTCATATAGATAAATTAAGATGACACACTGTAACACATCTCAAGCCAAGTACATTTCAGGACTATGCTTCTTCGATATATCCAGTAGCAGGGTAATTGCAAGATACAATGCTTAAGATGCCTCACTATGGTTTGTGTGAGCAATCTGCATTGATAAAGATATGAATACAAACATAACACACTAAACAGAGTTTTGCAGGAAGTAATCTATATTAGTCATCAGGCACTATCACAGAAATAGAGAAACTATGCACTTTTCCTTGAAAAAGTGTTATATAGGGGACAGTCGGAGAACACATTTTCAGAAACAACAACCTACCCAGATACCTAGATTATGATAGATATTCAGAAATTGTCAAATGGTCTGCTACTGAGAAGCTTGTAGTATGGCCACATGTTTGGCTTCTCTCAGGAGTATGAAGGCTAATTTATTTAAGTTAGACTTGTACACCATGGCAAATCCAGTGGAAAGGAATTCCCTAAAATGACCTCTTTACAGATTACAGGAAGGGCATAAGTGTTGTATCTTGTGCATTCATTGAATATGCCATTAAATGTTACCTGACTTACAAGGCAAATGTGCAGTGTAGATGCATTTAAAATGCTAGAACCTATACATGTAATTTTGATATTGTTCTGTTACTAGACTATTATACTTGCTATGCTTATCAGGTTGCTGTTGGTTTGCCTCGGGGCTTGGATTAACTATTGATGATTTTGAACCATTTATGGTGCTGGACAATCTATCGAAGACATTACACCATTTTTTTTCTAGAAAGGATCAGGCTAGATTTGTTAATGTCTATACTAAGTATATACAAAGGGTACACAATCTAGTCAGTCAGAAAGATTATACTAAATGTATATGTAGTCTACACTTTGTGGTAACGTTATGACAAAAATAAGTAGGGATACTAAAATTAGGAGGAAGAAGGTGTGAGTCATGCTTGTGTTGTCTATTCAGTCAGAACACTGTACATTTAGTGTAGGCATTAATGAATTTTCTTGAAAGAAATTTTGCTAAATTTAATATGTATAATCAAAACAAGGGAGTAGCACTGCATTTTTTGTTTTACATTTGCTAATCAGATCCAAAATATAGACAGTAAAAGAATATTGAGAGACAGGAATGAAGACTTTGTTCATAGGTTCATAGGTAGGTACTAGGCTATTGGCCCTAGGGCCTATATAAGCCTAGCGAAAAATCTACCCTGGCTTTCGCCACCCAAGAAAATTATTTTCCTGTGCCCCTGTCGAGCAGAGCCACAGAAGTTATCCCTGGGGTGAATTTCCTATTTCCAATCCAATCATCAATATTTTTTTTTGTAAAATAATTGATAAGTGTGTAAAATAATGCTCTTATTGAAGCTAATTTAATTTCTTAAAATATCTTAAAGGTGGTTGTATCAGTGAAAGCAGCAAAAAAAAAAAAACAGAAATTTGCAAGTAAGGCAAACTACAGTGATATATAACAGCATACAGACTGAAAGCACTTTGTGTTCAACAGTGACAATGGCAACAAAGTTAACAACACATATTGTAGATGCACTGGAACTGGCAGATGGCAACAGGCTGGCAACAGGCTGCAAAGTTAACTAAGTAAAATGCATTACATCTGGGAGAACAGGCAAGACCGGGACACTGTGCAGAAATAAAAAAATAATAATAACTGTGTTAAGGAAGCATATGCTGAAAGAGCTGAATAGAAGCTTAGCACTCATTGATCAGTCTGAGTTCTTCTAATGAAGGCAATACAGAGAACATGAGTAAAAGTTTCATTTAGAAAACATGCACTATCTGAATGTGAAGCAAGTTAACACATTCTTGGTGGAAATAAACCTAACAGATGCATGTGAGCTCTGGAACTGGTGAGTAACGTATGGGTGGTATTCACTGCCATTAGGTATATGCATTATGGCTATGTGCACTGGCTGTGAATGAGCACAGTTAAGTCACAATTCAGAGGCCACTTATGCCAATGAACAATGACCATGAATAAGCTTACGCAAATTAAGTTGTAATCATATTAAAATGAGACATGATGTAACTCAGCATATCCTAAGCAATATATCACCTGTTTACAATTCATAGTGGAATTTTTCACACTTTTTTGCACCATTCACATATAAGTCATATAAAACCAAGTCTCGCCAATCCTATATACTTTGCAATCCATGAAAATTCTATCATTTGCTGCTAGCCTTGCTTTGCTTGTGTTGGCTGATTCAAAACCACTTGTGCCCAGCAGTGCCCGCTGGCCAAGAAGAAGGTGAGACAGAAGGTAACTCATTATAACTTTAGTAATCAGGAGATACTTGCCAAGTTCAGTGTGGACAGGGACATTATATGGGTCTTAGAATGTATGTATGTGTGGGGTTCATACATACCCACTACACCTTAGTGGGTAGGGATGTATGACCCCCATGGGGTACTGGAGGAATGTGTGAATTTCCTATCCATGTGGATACTATGATATATATAGCCCTCACTATACTTTTCACAGGGACCTCCCAGAGCACACTAGGGACACGCTGGGGATCTCACAGACTTCTGCTGTGAGGATACTGCAGAAGTTTCTGGATGTACTCTTGGCACTTGCGGATCAGCACATCTCTTTTCCAGTGTCACTTCATAACAGAGCCAGGACTAAGGGTGTTTTTTATAGGCTAGCACATTTCCCTGAGGTACTTAGTACAATAGAGTGCACCCATGTTGCAGTTAGGTCCCCTTCCAGTCCATATTGGGAGTGGTACTGCAACAAGGGAATGGTACTGCAATAGGAAGAACTACCATGCCATCAATTGCCATATAGCAGGTGATACATACATGGGGGATGCCTCAGCCCAGCATTCTGGCAGTGCACATAATTCCCATATCTGGAACACTAGCTCACTCTACTACTTACTTCTGCATTGTAGGATGACCAGCAGTCATCATGTTGGTAAGTTGGAAAATATTATATTTAAGTTGTTATTCATGGTAAAACATATGGCTGAATATTAAAACATTTTTTATGTTTTGTGTCCCTCCATTTTCTCTCTCTTTCCCTCTCTCTTTTTTTTCTTGTTTTTCAGGTGATACAGGATATCCACTGGAGCCATGGCTCATGACACCATTGAGAAATCCAAGTTAAGCTGCAGAAGAGACCTATAACACATCTCTTTGCCAGACTGGTATTGTCATTGAGAGGGTCTTTGACCTCCTGAAAAGCCATTTAAGGTGCCTGAATGAGTCTGGATATGCTCTTCAATATGACCCGTTATCTATGTGCAGGATGTTTACTTCAGGTTGCATTTACATAACATGATGATGCACAATGATCATGTTATGTAGAATGCAACATGATCATGCACCATTCTGGTGATGTGACCCATGATGTAGCTGTAGCTCACAATTCCAGCAAAAATAATAAAGCCAGCAACTGGATGGCTGTGAAAAACTAATTTATTAGTTTAACATTAGTCAGACTTCAATCTCACAGACCGGTTTCGGCATAGAGTTAGCTTAGCCTTCTTCAGTGTGATAATGGATCATAAACTTCACTCACATGTGGAGCAGCACCTCTGCTCAATGGTCCAGATTGATTCCTAGTAACAGGAACAGTACTATCATCATCCTGCAGTTCGCGGCCACATAAATCGTTGCCTTGCGCAATATCTGCTCTCTCTCTACATAATTTCTTCTGCTTAATACAACATAGTCTGCATTCATATGCTGTAACAGAATCAATGACCTCCGTAATATACTTGTCAACTAGGTCATTATCAAAGTCATGCAACAGAATATTGTACAAGTCCTTTTTCTGACCAAAAAGTTCATTAATCTCAGTTAGTGCATGTTTAATAAGCAGCTGCAGCTAAACTCTAAATTAACCATTTGCCACTCAATTAGCAATTGTGGTATGGCGTTCCCTTGTGCAGGCATTAACAAAACCCTCAGTCCTCCTGGAACTATTTACTCGTGTAGACAAACCTCTAAATGAAAATTTTGGCCCTGCAGTCTTCTTAATTTAAACATGCTGCTTTCAATTAATCGATTTTAGTCTTTAAGGCAGCAATATCTACAGGGACATTAGAAGAGGCACAGTCAGTATCGCTAACACAAAATAGAGGGTTTGACTGACCCTCAAGCATTGTAAAAAATCTTACTGTAGTGTGTTCCATTTCCACTTCTTTATTTCAGGGAGTATAGTCCAGTTCAATAATATTATTAGTGCCTTCAGCCATCTCCTTGCTCTGGTCTGTGCTATAAAAACCTTGTAACAAACAAATAAAAATGACCACCAACCACAGTGAGCACCAAGGTCCTTCCAAACAAATGTTCAAAACATACAAAAAACAGCAGGTGGACCAAGAAACGACAGCAAGGCTTGTAGATGAACCCGTCTTTAATTCACAAAAAATAAGGACATAAGCGCTTTTGAAGTATCACTACTTCATCATATGTAAATCACATTAACAGAACCCCTCCTTAAATACCACTGGAATAAGTCACATGTATCACGTCATTTGTAAATTAAAGAGACAAGCACTACAAGCAACAACACTTATAAAAACATAAAAAACTGTTAAAAACATTATTTCATACCATAATTAGTACATCAATATCTAAAATAATTCATTAACGGAATAACATTCACAGAAGCACACATAAAAACATATTCTAAGAGCACATTAAAGCTCTAATACATAACATACTACCTAAAACAATTAATTTCCTCTTATGGGCTCTAGCCTTGAGTTTAGGTCTCATTGGAACTCTGTCATTCAGGCCATGCCCAAAATCCCCTCTCATCCTAATTATCCATTTCGACTCTAACTGCTCTGTTTGATTTCTAATATCTCCCTTTCTATTGCTTTCTATAACTTTTCCAATTACTAAAAATTTAAAATAGTGTGTTGTATCAGTCTCAGAGACATGTTTAGAGAGAGCACTCACTGTGTCATTCTTACCTATATGGTAATAATGTTCCCGTATTCTGTCCTTAAGTGCTCTATCCGTCTTACCCATATAGAATTTTTTACATATGATACAGTGTGTCAGATAGACAACATGGAAAGTATTGCATGAGGCTTGAACACTGAACTTATAAATTATACCCTGATCGGGGTGACTAAGCACCTCACTACTATCTATATACTTACAAGCTTGGCAATGTCCGCACGCTGAGCTATGTCAGTGATATCACTATCTGTTGTCAAAACTCTCCAATGTTTCTCTATAACTTCCTTATAAAGTCTGACATCTCTGGAGTAGGACAGACAGACCTCCAGTCCACTGTTCCTGCCCTGTTCTTTTTCAATTTTCTTCTCATACTTCTCTCCAACCGGAGTTCTGCTGTGGCAACCCCTTACCAGGAAAAAGCTGAAAGACAAACAACTTCTCTCCAAAATAAGGCCTGGCTCTAGTATCTTTTAGCCTAACTACTTGTTCAATGTTTTCACTGATCTCATGATGTTTATATCCCCTTGATACTAGTGCATCTTTCAGTAGCCCAGTCTGTATGTCAAAGTCAGATTCTCTCACACTCAGTCTAGAAGCCCTTTTTATCACACTGAAGAAGGCTAAGCTAACTCTATGCCGAAACTGGTCTGTGAGATTGAAGTCTGACTAATGTTAAACTAATAAATTAGTTTTTCACAGCCATCCAGTTGCTGGCTTTATTATTTTTCCTGGGTATCGTATCTGGCCGTGCAATTTTCTCCATGCAGGGGACTGTTTTTCGCTTTCACAATTCCAGCCCCACTACAACAGATGATGACCAGCCAGGAGCAGTAGTAAGGGACCCTGTGTGGCATGTTCGAGCATGGCATATGGCTGCATAGGTAAAGAGGCAGTATCCATGGATCATAACATTGAGGTTAGTGTTTCCTTTATTGTACAAGTCCCATATAATATACTTAATATATGCAGTGAAATCTGTAGGCTATGCTGTGTGGTGCATGGTGTGCTGTCACTGTTCATCTGACATTTTCTGTCATTTTAAAATACTTTTTTGTAACAGTATTATTATTTGTAGAACTCATTCCTGAGTGCTCACTGACTCTTTTTTAGTTATGTCATAAGTTATCATATAAGTAATAATCACCTCCTTTAACTATTTTGCAAAATAAATTCTTTAGAAGTGGTGTATGTGAATATGTCCTCATTTGGTATAATTAGTAAAAGCAGTTATTTCAATATTTGATAACTTCATGCATTGCATTCATTACTTTTTTCATATTTTTCAATTTATCAGATCAAAGTATGTTGTTTGCTGACGTATTATACATCAGATTATTTTCAATTTGCCACACATAGTAATTTGTAACCTCATAGACAAAAACTATCATCCTTTGCGCAGTAGTGAGGGAAAAGTGGCAGCAGCATTTGCTTAAATGGCAGGATGCTCATTTAATTCAAATTTTCTCACTGCCGTATTTCCATGAAAAGTTCATAGGTTCATAATTGTGTAATAGGATAATGGCCCTGGTGCATTTACAAGCCTAACCCATAGAAGTGCCCTGGCATTGTACCGCCCATCGTTAGTTCCCAGTGCCTCTATCAAGTGGTGCGCTAATAAGTCTCAGGTGTAGGTAACTGCCAAATGTTGGAATGTAAATGCATAGAACAGTGGTGTTAATCATACAGGTTTATTTACGCAGTTTCCCTGAAGTTCTAAGCAATATTATTACAAAGATATAATGCATACAGTTGTAAAGTGCACAATTCCTGCACTCACCTTTTTTTTGAAAGCTATGTTCTTACCCTTTTACTTAAACCATTCAACAATTTTTATGAAGGTGAAATTGTAAGTAACAAAGTTTTAAAAGTTGAAACAGTAAACCAAGCTAGAAAGCACAAACTAGTAACTTTGAAAATGAAAAAAACAGGATCCAATAAATACAATATATCAGTATGTTATTCCATGCTCTATTTATCTATACTTTAAAAAACATTTTATGTTAATGAATACAATATATCAGTATGTTATTCCATGCTCTATTTATCTATACTTTAAAAAACATTTTATGTTAATGACTTCATTAAGCCCTGGGTATGTATCAGCCCCAAAAAGGAGCTGCCAAAATGCTTCCCTCTGTTCTAATATGTTGTCAATGTCACCACCAAACATTTTTTTCTCTACATAATCTAAAACGAAAAATTAAAATTTCTTAAAATTCATACAAGAAAGAGCATGTCTAGCTAAAGAATTTTTTTTATCTTTTTTCTTTATAGCTAGAACATGCTTATAAATTCTACATTTTAAAACTTTTGTTTTGCCTATATAGTAATTTTTGCATGTGGAACAAGTAGCCATGTAGACTACATTTTCACTATGGCAATTAAAATATTTATTTGCCCAAAATGTTTGTCCCAAATGTTCTATTGTAATGAAGGACAAATTACACATGAACCTACATTGTTTACAGTCTTTACATGCAAAAGTACCTTTTTATTGCTAACTGATCTGTCCTTGTGAGTTTCTGACTTCTGAGAAGTTTCTAACTTCTGTCTAATGTTTGTAACTTTTTTATATGCAAACTTTGGTAAGTACCCCAAAGATAAACTTAATTCATTGTTACCTAAAATGATTCTCCAGTTCTTCTCAATGATTTCCTTTATACACCAAATTTCATTTACTATTGGTAAAGGAAATGCTATGTTGAATTCTTGAATTTTTCTTGTGTTACTATGATGTAAACTTATAGGAGCTCCCACCATTATGTCCTCAGAAGCCAAAATGGGCTGAGCAACACCTTTTCTTAAAAGTAAAACCTCTTTTTCTATTCCCTCTAACCACCTTTGGTCATAACCTCTTTGGAGAAATAATTCTCTAAGAAAAATAAGCTCATTTAAAAATATATGTTCATCAGAAGTGAGCCTACTGAGTCTGATAATTTGACCCTTGATAACCCCTTTTTTCATGTGTGTTGGGTGCAAACTATCCCTATGCAAATACTGGTTTGCAAAACAGGATTTCCTATAGATTCTACTTCTAAATTTTCTTGTAACATTATCCCTGTTAAGTGTCAAATCCAAAAAGTTAATTTGTTCACCATAACCACCTATTTTAAATAATAAAAAATCTGTAGTGCCTTTAAGGTCAGATACAAATTCTACAAATTCAGAATGTTCCCCTGACCACAAAAAAAGCAAATCATCTATGTGTCTATGGTATAATTCTACCTTGTTGTAACCAGGGTGTAACTTCAGGAACCTATTTTCCCAATTGGCCATGACTATGTTTGCAAAAGCCAGTGCCACTCTTGCTCCCATGGCTACACCTGATATTTGCTTATATAATGTATTATTGAATTTGAAAAAATTATTGTCGAGTACAAATTCCATTAATGTACAAATTGTGTTTATTTTTTCACCTGAAAAACCAGTATGACTTGTAAGATACTCTCTCATGAACTCTAAACCTACTTCCTGATTAATGGAAGTATGCAAACTAGTGACATCTAGTGTACAAAAATATATGTCTCTGTCAGGCACTTTATATTTGCCTAGGATCTCAAGCAAATGCCAAGAATCTCTTATATAGTGTTCAGATTTTTGTACTATTGGATTAAGAACATTGTCTAACCATATTGAAATATTCTCAGTTTTAAATTGTCTGGCAGAGACTATAGGTCTAAAAGATGGACTTAGTTTGTTATTTTGAATTTTTGGAATTCCAAAAAACGTAGCCATTTTGGGATGTTCTACCACTAGAAACTATAGTTGACAAAGTGTAAAGAAACTTTAGAATAAGTGTCTGAGTCTTCTAACAATGTACTGAGAGATTTTACATAAACACAAGTGTCCATGATAACTATTTTCCCCCTTTATCAGCTTTCATAGCTCTAATGTTAGAATTCCTACTTATATTTTCCAAAGCAATAAATTCAGCTTCAGATAAGTTATTTTTAACATTGCCATGTTTGATCTCTCTAAACTCTTTTTCACAAATGTTCTGAAACACTTGCAGTGTGTTCACCAATGGGGGGTTAAAGACACTTGGTTTAGTAAGCCTGGAATTTCCCTGTTCCACTGTAGTAGTAACATCATGCAGAATGTATTGCAGATTAAGTTTACGCAAAAAAGCCTAAAATCAATCATTAACTTGCCAGTGTTCATCCTGTTGGTAGGAATAAAAGAAAAACCTTTTCTTAGCACATTGTTAGTCACTGCACAAAAGGAAGTACTACTCAAATTAACAATATCTATTGTAAAGTTATCTCTTGGAGATGAAATCACCTCCGTTTGTTCTTCCCCTTTGTCTTCCCTTTCTGCTGCGTTACATTGTACCATTTGGTAGTCCTTTTCATGGAGGGCTCTTGTGTTCGAAAAGGGCCAGTAACATGTCCATTGGAATGTCCATTGCAAGTAGCCACCACTCCAGCAAAACTAGTTCCCACTCTTGCTGTGTTATTTGTAGTACCATTTACATTGACACTCTGTTCATCATTGACCAAATTAACTGGTACTTCATTCACTCTAGGAAAAACCTCCTTATTTCCTGTAGTCAACCCCTCTTGGATATTAGCCACCATACTGACCAAAGAATTGTTATTAGCTGTAGGTACTGTGGTGCCACTCACATCAGTAATACTGATGTAAGCCTGATTCGACCTATATGCTTGAATGTCTCTCTTTAATTTATTTTGTTTTCTAGCTATAATAGTAGCTCTATGTCTGTCCGCCTTTGCTTCAATTCCATTATATAATGTTGAAAAATTATTGAAGCAGATGTAACTTTTTATACTTTCATCCATAGATTTAATACTGTCCTTGAGTTTAACTATTTCTTTTTCATAGTGAGAGACAAGCACTTTCATCATGGCCAAACCAGTCTCATTGTACAATTCTATTAAAACATTGCACAAATCATCACCAGGAGAGACACAGTTTGGGAATTTTGCCATTCTCAGACCTTGCGGAACTATTTTACGATTAATACATTCCCCTAAGTATTGTACTTCCAAAGTTAAAGACACATACTTGAAAACAAGTCTCTCCAGTTCAAAAATGCACTTTTGCATGAATTGGAATCATGTAATTGTTTACTTACAGTTTCATTCATTGGAATCTCTGTCAAATTTGTAAACGGATTCTCATAAGATTTACTGATGTAATTCCATACAAGATTATTTGCCATACTTCGTGATTCAGCTCCCTCACCATTTCGGTTCACAGGATTTTCTTCACTGCAGGCTTCCAAGGACTGAAAAGGGCGTGGGCAATCTCCCACTTCAGGTCTTAAAGCGTCCTCGCCCTTTTGGGCCTTTTTGAGGTTTAATTGTTCTTCCAAACAATTTTGTACTATCTTGCTGATAGTACTCGACAGTTGTAATGAAAAAGTTGATGTAGTAGGCAACTCTTCACCTCTTTCAGGAACTGGATAGGTGGAAAGATTTAACAAGTCTTCTTATGAAGAAACCTCAGCTGCCATCAATGTTGGTTCCAAAACAAAAACTGAAACAACAGTAAACCAAGCTGGAAAGCACAAACTAGTAACTTTGAAAATGAAAAAAACTGGATCCAACCAAGAGACACACTGAGGCACAATGAGCTAGCGTTTTCATCCACTTTTAATGATGTGAACTTCTTCAGAAAAACAAATAATAACCACCTAACCACCTTTTAAATGATTCATTACAGGAAATGATGTCATAGTCTGCACAATAAAATAAATTTAAAGTAATACTATGTAAAATAATTAATGTATCTATAAAAATATATATACATACATATTTGAGTAGTACTTCCTTTTGTGCAGCGACTAACAATGTGCTAAGAAAAGGTTTTTCTTTTATTCCTACCAACAGGATGAACATCGGCAAGTTAATGATTGATTTTAGGCTTTTTTGCGTAAACTTAATCTGCAATACATTCTGCATGATGTTACTACTACAGTGGAACAGGGAAATTCCAGGCTTACTAAACCAAGTGTCTTTAACCCCCCATTGGTGAACACACTGCAAGTGTTTCAGAACATTTGTGAAAAAGAGTTTAGAGAGATCAAACATGGCAATGTTAAAAATAACTTATCTGAAGCTGAATTTATTGCTTTGGAAAATATAAGTAGGAATTCTAACATTAGAACTATGAAAGCTGATAAAAGGGGAAAAATAGTTATCATGGACACTTGTGTTTATGAAAAATCTCTCAGTACATTGTTAGAAGACTCAGACACTTATTCTAAAGTTTCTTTACACTTTGTCAACTACAGTTTCAGGAAAATTGATACCCTGTTGTTTGATATGTTTTGCCAAAGGGAAATTGATAAAGCTGATTATGATTTTCTAGTGGTAGAACATCCCAAAATGGCTACGTTTTTTGGAATTCCAAAAATTCAAAATAACAAACTAAGTCCATCTTTTAGACCTATAGTCTCTGCCAGACAATTTAAAACTGAGAATATTTCAATATGTTTAGACAATGTTCTTAATCCAATAGTACAAAAATCTGAACACTATATAAGAGATTCTTGGCATTTGCTTGAGATCCTAGGCAAATATAAAGTGCCTGACAGAGACATATATTTTTGTACGCTAGATGTCACTAGTTTGTATACTTCCATTAATCAGGAAGTAGGTTTAGAGTTCATGAGAGAATATCTTACAAGTCATACTGATTTTTCAGTTGAAAAAGTAAACACAATTTGTACATTAATGGAATTAGTACTCGACAATAATTTTTTCAAATTCAATAACACATCATATAAGCAAATATCAGGTGTAGCCATGGGAGCAAGAGTGGCACCGGCTTTTGCAAACATAGTCATGGCCAATTGGGAAAATAGGTTCCTGCAGTTACAACCTGGTTACAACAACGTAGAATTATACCATAGATACATAGATGATTTGCTTTTTTTGTGGTCAGGGGAACATTCTGAATTTGTAGAATTTGTATCTGACCTTAAAGGCACTACAGATTTTTTATTATTTAAAATAGGTGGTTATGGTGAACAAATTAACTTTTTGGATTTGACATTTAACATAGATAATGTTACAAGAAAATCTAGAAGTAGAATCTATAGGAAGTCCTGTTTTGCAAACCAGTATTTGCATAGGGATAGTTTGCACCCAACACATATGAAAAAAGGGGTTATCAAGGGTCAAATTATCAGACTCAGTTGGCTCACTTCTGATGAACATATATTTTTAAATGAGCTTATCTTTCTTAGAGAATTATTTCTCCAAAGAGGTTATGAACGAAGGTGGTTAGAGGGAATAGAAAAAGAGGTTTTACTTTTAAGAAAAGGTGTTGCTCAGCCCATTTTGGCTTCTGAGGACATAATGGTGGGAGCTCCTATATGTTTACATCATAGTAACACAAGAAAAAAATCAAGAATTCAACATAGCATTTCCTTTACCAATAGTAAATGAAATTTGGTGTATAAAGGAAATCATTGAGAAGAACTGGAGAATCGTTTTAGGTAACAATGAATTAAGTTTATCTTTGGGGTATTTACCAAAGTTTACATATAAAAAAGTTACAAACATTAGACAGAAGTTAGAAACTTCTCAGAAGTCAGAAACTCACAAGGACAGATCAGTTAGCAATAAAAAAGGTACTTTTGCATGTAAAGACTATAAACAATGTAGGTTCATGTGTAATTCGTCCTTCATTACAATAGAACATTTGGGACAAACATTTTCGGCAAATAAATATTTTAATTGCCATAGGGAAAATGTAGTCTACATGGCTACTTGTTCCACATGCAAAAATTACTATATAGGCAAAACAAAAAGAGTTTTAAAACGTAGAATTTATGAGCATGTTCTAGCTATAAAGAAAAAAGATAAAAATAATTATTTAGCTAGACATGCTCTTTCTTGTATGAATTTTATGAAATTTGAATTTTTCGTTTTAGATTATGTAGAGAAAAAAATGTTTGGTGGTGACATTGACAACATATTAGAACAGAGGGAAGCATTTTGGCAGCTCCTTTTTGGGGCTGATACATACCCAGGGCTTAATGAAGTCATTAACATAAAATGTTTTTTAAAGTATAGATAAATAGAGCATGGAATAACATACTGATATATTGTATTTATTTATATGTATGTGTATACATTTTTATAGATATATTAATTATTTTACATAGTATTACTTTAAATTTATTTTATTGTGCAGACTATGACATCATTTCCTGTAATGAATCATTTAAAAGGTGGTTAGGTGGTTATTATTTGTTTTTCTGAAGAAGTTCACATCATTAAAAGTGGATGAAAGCGCTAGCTCATTGTGCCTCAGTGTGCCTCTTGGTTGGATCCTGTTTTTTTCATTTTCAAAGTTTTTAAAGTTAATTCACAGTAGTTAATGATCAAATGAGTCATAGACATCTCCTAAGGATAGGTGAGGTAACAGTGGATCTGATTTTGAAGAAGGTCTGCATGAGCGCTACATGATAAGTTGGTTCGAGTTCATGACCTTATTGATGCAGGTGACCCTGCAAACACTTATCTCACAGTGCTTGGTGATCATGATCAGGACATTGAATTATCAGCTCTGGTAGGTATAAATGAATGCTAACGTTATCTGCATGAAATCTGCTGGGTTTGACCTTCTCAGCTAGTTACATTAGTTTCCTGAGAAGCACTTGGCGTGTCATGTGATCTGCCTCCATGGGTCCGGGCAGTACTATATCCTCTTCCCCTTCCAACAGTGACTCCTACTTGAATCTAGTACATCCTAACTACTGTACAAATAGAGGTGGCCACTGTTAAGAAATATCAACTGATAATACAGTTACTACTCAAATAGTTAATCGCAAATCAAAGAACACTCACCACAAGTTTTCTCTTTCGTAGACACTTTTTATTAATACACATGTGGAAGACTCAGAATCAATACAGGGAGTCTCCCCAAACAAAAGAAACCGTGAGCTTATATGCATTTAGATAATACTGAGACTAAGTTGACGAGGTGCACCAATAGACAATAAAGGATTTGCATATAGCAATCAGGAAGTTCCCTGTAAGCATTAAGACACACCTGAATATTTATTGCTAGGTAGAAAAAGAAAATCGGACATAAGTCCATATAAGGACTTGTTTCCTCGACCACACAAAGTTTTGATCACAGTGCTTACTTACTCCGTGCATTCAATCACATACTCTTAATCTTCAATGCACCTTCTTTTGACCTTTTAGATTTTACACCACAGATGCTTGACATGCCACCATACTACCCATCAGAGTGATTATGGCATTATCCCTACTCTGTGTCTTTTCCATGTAGCACTGGAAATCCTCACTCTTACCATAGAGGGCTCTGACCATTTCCTGCTGACTCTCTGCAGCAGTTTTCTGAGCACTAATGATGTCACAGCATATTTGCTACTCAGCAGTCAATGCCTCTAAATGATTGTGATCATTATCAAAGTTTTCATTTGGTGTTGGAGATACTGGTGTAGAGGTGCATGGTTGTCCCTCCTATACAAGCCTGAGTTCAATGCTAGCATTTGCTTTAGTTTGTGATACACTGTCACTTCCTGCAGCATTAGTAGCATGTAGTGGGATGTGGGTACGTTGTGCCAGATTGTGCCACTTTCCTCAGGCTACATCATAAGTATAACTAAGACTTTCATCATCATTACCAACCAAAAGCCATTCGGGTGTTGATATCTTCCACATTTATTGGTATGGTGAAAATGTTTGGTTCTGATACTGACAATGTAAAAGAAATATTTGAAATCATTACTCATAATGAAATAGCATATACTACTGTATGCTTATTAAGGGGGTGGGGGATACACTTACCAAGCACAATGCCTTCACTGCTATTATGTGCCGAAGTAGAAGGTTCACCTAGTAACATTAATAGTAATTGCCATTTGTATATTCTAATCATTCATTGTTCAGCATTCAGTTCTCCACATTATATGCTACTGTTTTTAAAGCAACCTTCATGAGCAGATGAGAGTTGCAGCTGGAGATATTGGTAACAGCCAGTGTCCACACCACCTTTGATTATTCCAGTGACATCATCACCTGCATCATATTCATCCCCATGGATAGAGAGAAGGATCTGGTGTTAACTGGATAATTATTGGAGCCCCCTCCTGTACTGGTACTGGTGATTACATTCTGCCTCTCCTTGCTTATAGCATATCCTACCATATCATTTGTTCTATTCATATACTTTGTTAATGTGCAGTTTCTGCTGCCCACTGCATTAATTTCAAGAACAACTTAGGGTTGCCACCTCTCGCGTCACCAGTAACCCCACCACCCCATCCCCTCTCCCGCCCACATTCCGCCCATTTTGTGACATCGCAATGACATCACTTGGTAGGGAACACCCTCTTTTTTCATTCCTGCTGCCTGCTTTCAGCTGATTTACTATGCTTTTCTGTAAAAAAAGCATAGTAAATCAGCTGATTTGCAAACACCGATAGTCTGTTTCCTTTTTGAAACAGAATACCGGAGTTTGTACAGTGATTTCCGGACTACCGGAGAATCAGTTTGATTTCTGGATAGTCTGGAAAAAATGGAAGGGTGGCAAACTACTTGATCACAGGATTTTTTCTCTCAGCTTGTATGTCCCCCTTTAGCAATCACACATTTCCCACATGTCCTAAGGGCTGCCATGAGGATGAGATTTTTCTGATGGCTAAAGTTCTCCTGTCTCTACCTTGATGCCTTGCTTTGCATCATTACTGCATATTAAAGAAAATTAAAAAAAGGTTACAATCATACATAAAAAAAAATGTTAGATGTAATCATCATTCAAAATGCACAAACAACAATGACCATGTGTGGCTGCAACCCTCAAAAAAAAAGTTAGGTGACACAAACCCCATAGCTAAATCCACACTGCAGATTTCCCCATGTCTTATGCAAGTCCTGTATAGTCATACATGTTATTCCCTTACTTCAGAAGAACTCTACCATGCATCTTAGAGATGTGATAGACTAAAAATGTGTATATTTATATATTTAACTATGTATTTATTCATTTATTAATTCATTCCATTATTTAAGTTTTGTTTGCCAGTAAGTGTACTGGTACAAAGGCCCTCTTCAGCCATTAACCAGTCCAAAGGCAAGTTATCAATGGCTACAAGTCTGTGGCCTAATTGGCAGCATAAGATACATATTAAACAAACCCAGCCAGGTGAAGTTTTGCTATAGCATTAGCTGCAGTGCATTCACATAAATAAAGCAAACACTTTTTAACAGATTCATTCTTCCCCCACCTCCAGAACATCTTACCAGTGCAGTACTTCACAAACAAATGACTGCACTTCTACCAGGTGTGCACAGTCACTGCATGACAACAAATTCATGTCCTCAGTGATGATTAATCATCTGCAGTGCTGTTATACAGAACTCCCACTCCCACATGACAGGTTTACAATATTCATTAACACCCATCATATAATGCACATGATAGTAGTAAAACCAACATTTCCTTAATTTAATTCAATACTGTTACCTATTTATAAGTGTTCTTATTAAATTATGTATTTTTTTATTTCTTTACTTTTAGAAGTCTGCAGTTTCCTAACATATGTCCCACCTAACTAGAATAATGACAAGTTAATATGGCAATACTCAACATTGCCCCATAAATTCAAGTTTATTTACATTTTCTGAATGCAGATTAGGGTCCTCTATGTTTATCTCTATGCACTGCAGTAATACACAAATGTGTATGGCCATTTTTGGATGTAAAATGATCTGACATGCTCATCAACATGAATTCTGACTGCTGTGAATGTGCTGGAGACAGCTGCAGCATCCATGTCTATTCCTTCCTTGCTTAGCATGCTGCAAGGATGTGCATATATGCTCAGTTAAGCTGTTATGTAAACATACTCAGATAAAACAACATGGAATCTTATGCATGCAGTTAACACATCAATATACTATAATCTCTGCCCATCTATTATCCTCTGAAACTCCTTACTTCTTTCCACTAAAAACTTTATATAAACTGCTCATCAACCACATAGGTAGATGTATTTATGCAACTTCCCTACAAAAAAAGTATCCTTGATGCCGCAATGAAGGAAAGTCTAACATTCTGTTTTCTACTTTCATAGCTAAGGCAAGGTACACAAACACTGGCAATTATAAGTACTACATTATGGAAATAATTTTTGCATTTTTTTATGCATAATATAAGTCAAATTAGACTGTATTCCTTTAAAAAACAAGTCTGTGACAAAACATTTTTGGTTAAACCAAGGGGGGGGGGGATTCACTAATCCTCCGTGTAAGACTAAATAAGCCTTACACGGAAACAGCCGTCTAAGAGTATGATGTCAGTGCATCATGCATATGCATGAGTGCATGCTGACTCAACTGGAAGGCTAACACAGAGCGTGTAAGACTGCAGGGGGCATGTTGGACTGCCGAGCAGTCCAAATATCCACGCCCCTGCAACTATATAAATGTGAAAATGACAAGTGCAATGAGCGAGTCTACTGAAATGTACACATAGCAAACACTACACATCCCCACATACTAAACCCCGCTGTAATTGTAAAATGTAAACTTTTAATTTTTTTTATAATTCCCGATATAGCTGTCCGTATTTGCGTGTGTTTGCGCGGGTGTGCCCATTGCTTAGCTGCAGTTAGCAATTTCGACATCGAAGAGCATAATAAGAAATGTTTATGCAAATTAAGCCAAATAGCAATAGCATAGTGGTAGAGCCTTCGGACAAAGAGGAGGCATTCCCGGTTCTAGTCCCACCACTCCCCTTTCTATTTTATGTTTTAAATTAGTATATAAAATAATTCCTGACATATCTGAATGAAATTTTAGTAAAAAGCATTGAAATGGCCTATGTATTAGTGAACAAAATGTATATATATAAATATAAGAAGGTGAGCAGCATTAAGGATATTGACATATAATTGCCCATAGCTAAGCAGCGTTGTACCCAGCACAATATAGTTGCCCATAGCTAAGCAGTGCTTTACCTAGCGCAATATAGTTGCCCATAGCTAAGAAGCGCTTTACCTAGCACAATAGCTTTGCGCAGAGCTGCGCACAGCACTAACCAGCGCACCGTCAGGCAATGTTGGGCAACGTGGAGCAACGTAGAGCAAAGTTGAGCAAAGTCGCCTAATCACAGCCACACTCCCTAGCCTGTCTGGACAGTAGTAAAATAAAAAGCAATAACAAGCCTCAACCCAGGACACTGTACATCCTAATTAAAGTACTGAACCACTAAGCCATGACAGCTTAGCATAAACATGCACTGTTAACATACATACACTTATAAATGGAAGTTTAACCATTGCTAAGCAGGTTTGCTGTTAGCTGAGAATTTTCAAAAACAGCCAATCACAAATAAGTGTGGGAAATGAGGCATATTTAAGCTCCATAGGCGGGAATACTCACCATAACTGGTTGTAGCTCCCATCTACAGTCAGAATGGCCGGTGCTACAGAGGGTACTTGCTTTCGAGCGCAACGGTGAGGCATCGAGGAATCAAAATACATGGTTTTGCTCCTTGTCAACCATCATGAGTCAAGACTCCTGCAGGGCCAGTTTCAAGGGACGGAGTACAAAGCGGAGGCTTGGAACCGGTTAGCTCATGATCTCACCAGTGCCACAGGTGTCCCTTGGACTGGTGAGCAGGTCCATCACCACCATGCAGACCTGAAGAGATGGAAGCAGGATCAACTGAACCGATGGATACAGGAGGCCCGTGACATGCAAGATGCCCCACTACTGAGTAGGTAGCCATGGAATGAAGTATGTACGGAATGCTATTGTAGTCTGTATAATGGATAGGTATGTCTCAATATCCCTTCATTTACTTCACAGCTGCAGGTGTCCGTGCTGCGAATTGGCAAGCCTATGCAGATAGGCTACTAAGGCTGCGCCACCAGGCAGGTTAGTAATTATTCTGCATGTATTATTATATAAAATAAGTTAGAGAGCCTGAAAAAGAGTGTTGTAACCCATTAATAAAGGTATAATAAGTCTTGAATAAAGTCTCTGCATGTATTGTAATATAAAATAAGTGAGAGAGTGTGAAAAAGTGTTGTAACCCATTAATAAAGGTATAATAAGTCTGGAATAAAAGTATTCTGCATGCACCAAAATATGAAATGAATGAGAGAGCCACTACAAAAGTGTGTAATGTAATTAATAAAGGTATAATTCCTGGACTGTGTCTGTGTTACTTTCTTTGATATGTTCATAGGTTCATAGGTTCATAGGTTCATACTAGGCTATCTGCCCTAGGGAATTTACAAGCCTAGCCAGAGTGTGTTTGGCTTTCGCCACCCATTTTAAAATGAATTTTACTACGCCCTTTTTCGAGATTAGTATACTGTGTATCTGTCTAACAGTGACACAGAAGTGATACCCGGAGTAAATCTACAATCTCCCATCCACTCATCAAGATTCCTCTTGAAGAGAGTCAATGAGGGACTCTGCCTAACCTGGACTGGGATTTTATTCCAGAGTGAAGGGAGCCTCTGGGTTATGAATCTGTCCCTCCAGCATGTCCTATTTATTTCAGTGCTGAGTTTCAAGTCTCTTGAGCGCGTAGCTCGATGGGATTTGGATTTTCTGAGGTGCAGCATGTCCATTAATTCCGGGTTGGACATGGCTTTATATGTCAGGCACAGATCGCCTCTGAGCAGGCAGTATGCCACTGAATAGAGCTGGAGCTTCTTTAACCGGGCAGCATATGGCATCTGTTTGAGCCCTTTGATCCTCTTGGTGAGGTACTTTTGGGGTCTTTCCAGTTGCTGCAGGTGTCTGGTAAGGTACATCCCAAAAGGGGCATTTTACTCAATTATGGGCCTGATGAGGGATGAGTAAAGAGGCACGATGACCTCCCCTGATCTAGATGTGAATCCCTTCATGACTAGGTGGGCTATATAAAATGATTTTCTAACCACTTTAGCCACGTGGTTGTCGAATGAGAGATTGCTATCAGCTTGGGTCCCCAGGTACCTAATTACTTCTTCCATACTTAATGGATTACCATCTATGTGGTAATTTGTGGGCACCTTGTTTTTGCTGAAGGGGATGACTATACACTTTTTGGCGTTTAGCTTGAGGCCATGGCTCTGGCACCAGTTGTCTGTTTCTATGAGGCCCTTTTGTAGGATGCTTGTGTCTGCTGGAGAGTCGATTATGGCACCCAGTTTGCAGTCATCTGCAAACTTGGTCAGCCACAGTCCTTCCGTGTTGGCCTGTACCTCCGGGAAATATATACTGAACAAGAGAGGTCCCAGGACTGAGCCTTGTGGGATGCCACTTGTAACTGGTTTGGAGTCTGACATGGCTCCAGCAATTCTAACATGTGGGTTTTGTCCTTGAGCCATTTTGCAACCCATCTAGTGACATAGGGGCTTATATTTAAGCTGGTGAGCTTATCTATAATGCCCGAGTGGGGTATTGTATCGAAGGCTTTTGTGAGGCCCAGGTAGGCTGTGTGGACCACCTTCCCCTCGTCAATGGTCTTGGTGACTGTTTCAAAGAAATCGACCAGGTTTAAGAGGCAGGATCTGCCCTTAACAAAGCCGAACTGGGTAGGATCCAGTGTCTGTAGGTCCCCAATATCTTTATTTATGAGGTCCATGATGATCCTTTCCATAGCTTTGCAGACCAAGCTAGTCAGGCTTACAGGTCGATAGTTTCCAGGATCCGTTGAGGCACCACCTTTGTGGAGAGGGACCACTGTTGCTGTATGCCACTCTTTGGGTACATATCCTGTAGTTAGGCTGAGATTGAACTGTAGTTTTATGTTTTTGTTTAGTTCTTCTTGGAGTTCATGTAGGACGCAGCCTGGGAACCGTCTGGTCCCACTGATGCTGTGTTTTTTGCTTTGGAGAGGGCGGCTCTTACCTGAGCATCTGTGATGTCAGGGGGGCAGCACTCTGCTGGGATAGATATTTGCCCTTTTGGTGGGGAAGGGGGGGGGGTTTGTGCTGAACCTGTCAGCTAGGATGTTGGCAATGGCTGTGGGTTCGGTGTATTTTTTGTCATTTTGGACTAATTCTGAGCATATCTGGGAATTCCCACCCAGGTTCCTAACATAACTAAAGAAAGCCTTGTGATTATCCTTAGTGTCCTGTGCAATTTTTCTCTCGAAGCTGTCCTTAAATGATTTTATGAGTGCCCGTAGTTTTTTGCTAATACTGATCAGAGATGCCTTCCCTTTTTAGGATTTTGCTCTATCATGTAGTAGCTTCCTCCTTCTATTGTATAGTTTGTTTATGGCTGGGGTCCACCAGACAGGATGCCTGCCTTTGGAGGATTGGGTCTTGGTTTTGTTTGGGATTGCATGATCCATGCATTCCTGAAGGTGTTCGTAGAATGCGTTTATAAAGGATTCTGCGGTCTGGGCCATATTTTTCACAGGCCTGGGGGCTTTGAAGGATTCCACCTCAGTTTTGAGGAGTGTGAAATTTGCTTTAGAGAAGTTTTTCACTGTTGTTTTCTGGGCAGGGGATGGGGATGGGATGTGAATATCTAGTGAGATTAGTTTATGGTCTGATCTTACCAGTGAGGGATACACTTCTGGTCTGGAGCACATAGTCCCCACCCTTGCATTATGGAAATAGTACAGTTGCATTAAGTGCTGTCAATCCACACTTGTGTAGGTCTATATAAAGTGGATGAAGGGAATGCCAGTAGCTCTTAAGCATATATACAGTCCTCAACTGTTGGTTCATGGCTAGCATGTACAGGTTAATCTGGCACATGAGTAGCTTGTGATTGTGTTCCCCACAAATGTCAGTGTGCTGCTGGAAATGTAGGGGTCTGTTTAAATGTAGCTGATAATGTCACCTGAAGACAGCCAGATATGTAGATATATGAATATAAATACGTAGCAGTAACATCTGCATCTTGAACAGTTTGTATGTCAGATACAGATCAGGTATATAAACAACTATCAAAACCCATTTCACAATTTAATGGACACTGCCTAGTGTAATAATACATGTAGGGGATATATACCTGCAGTCAGTAGGAATGTAGAGTAAAGTTATAAGTATATATAAGTTGTTAATGGAGTGATCTTTTTACACCCTACTTTATGGCCATAAATAATGCCATTCCACACCTAAATGGGTATGTGTAATCTGAAAAACTTTGTTGGGACATATGTCCTATTGGTTTATAAATATCTGCATGTACTTTCATGCATGTGCCCTGTTCACATACCACAATCTTGGTGGCCTGTTGCCACCAATCAACCCTGAATGCTGTTGGAATGTCCACTGTTGTTCTAAATATGCATGTGTTATGCTTGCTGTTCAACTGTTGGAATTCTTGTGTGTTGGGTTAATGGGAATACTACTGCATGCTGTTACAACTAATTTGGAATGCTGTTGTCTGTTACTAACCCATATTGTCATTAAATCCTGCTAAACATAGAACATATGGGAAGGCCAGTCCCAGTAGACCCTCCTCTCCCACCGCAGCTGGCGATGGCACCTGGCACCAGCATGTCCGGTGCCCAGCCCGGGACCTCCTCTTCTGGTGGCTCTGTGCCACCTTTGGGTGGAAGCACTGCAGGGGATGGGGCTTGTCCCCCCGTGCAAGTGTGGCCGGAGGAGGGCCACCTATCACCCTCCGAACAGTGCGGGCTGTGGTGCATAGGGAGATCAAGTGTTCAGTCGCTGATCCTCTACGCCAGCTCAAGGCAAGAGTGGCGTGACTCACAGGTGAGCCTGCCCCTCCTACACAGCCCCCAGCACAGCCACCCACCGGGTTGTGAAGGTGCAGTGGTGACTGCCCATGGGTGGGGATGTCAATTCCACTGTTGCCATCTGTGGGCTCATGGGCTTGCGATTTCCAAACACCCTTCCCCATCAATGGTGTTCACCCACCCCATGTGTCATATTCTGCCCCTGTATGCGTCTTGTTTGTCATGTCTGTTTACCTCCCCAAATATACCTACTTCCCCTACCCCACATACCACTCTCACCTGAAAAAAAAATGGACAATCTGCTCCCACAAAAAAATTACGCCCCATACACAGCTGCCCATTTTGTACACATGTCCACTGGAAACATAAACTGAAATTTAATTGGCAGTACAACATACTTTGTTGTCCTCACCCCTCTCTCAGGGGTGGAATGTTTCAAAATTCCATCCAAATTATTAGTATATGCACAGCTGTTGCTGTTAAAGAAATGGACAGCTATGGACCTTCCCTACACCCATCCTGCACATCCCGAGCTGTTTTCCCTACTGTCTTTCCCTCTTTGTGCCCCTTTTTCACCACTTTCCTATCTCCCCATTTTCTTTTCTTTCAAAGAAATGAGTGCGAGGGTTAGCGAGAGTAAACACTTTTAAGCAGTAGTTAGTGGGTTTGTGCGAGTGTGCACTTGTGTGCGCTTAGCTAAGTATTGCTAAGCATCACGCAAACTCACGCAAACCCACTTACAACTGCTTAAAAGTGACTTAGTCACTCTGCATGGCAGGGCCCTTTTTCTGCTGAGCAGCAAAATAAAACACCTCGGTCAGTCTCGAATGCCGGACCTTGGACACACTACACTGCATGAAGTACCACTAAGCCGCAGTAGACATACAACAAGTTGGTTCTGTAATAAATATATCATGCATTGCAATGAGTGAATGTAAAGGGAAAATAGGAATGCCATAACACAAATCTTGTTCTGTGGATCTTTACCAGCAGTTGTTGTGGAATTGCATAACATGACTGTGAAAATAGAATCAGCCATTCTAGCAGGAAATAATGTTACAGTAGCACTTTAAAACCCCACACAGTATCAGAGCAAGATAAACACTGGCCATACTTCCCAACTGTGACTGATTGTCAGGGATGTCCCTGATTCGTAAACAAATGTTAGCTGTGTCCCTCTGAATCTCTCTGAAAAGTACTGACGTTAGGCAGAAAAGTGGGGAATTACACCTAATGAATAATGTCAATAAGTAAGAGTAGACACTGCTTGCACATCAGAAAAGGTGCATTAATACATATGCTCTGATTCTCTCACAGTCTCAATTTAATGTCTGTAATATATTACAGGTGTACCTCACTTATATGTACCTTTCCCTGAGGCTGTTCAAACATACACTTGAGTGTATCAGAGGCCTGGCAGAGGCAGAAACACACAGGCATATTAGCTTTTCTGCTGTTACACACTCTGCAAATAGCTTTGGAAGGAGTCCCACAAGTATACCCTTATGTAGGAGTACAACACAGAAATATCAAAAGATGTAGCCATGTACTGGTAGCAACCAACTGTGACAATGCCATTGTTCCAGTGCTGAAAAGACCGGTGTGGTGCACAGACAAAGAATAATAGGCTAACCTCTGGCTACCATCTGGATATGTCCACAGGTGTGAGCTACGCAGACCGACTACTTGCCTTGATAAACTAACAGGTACACAGCAACCCTGTATGTTCAGCAAGATAAACATCACACAATAATAAATAATGCTCTCTGTACTTCTGCACCCCTACCCAAAATAACAATATACCTGTGTATTCAGGCTCTACCAAGGATATAGGTAGGCATACTCAGTACTGAAATTTGTTCAGTTGTCTTGAGCAGCCTGTGCTAATGTCAACACAAAAAAACGCAAACTGTTCAGAAGTGAGTAAAGTAATATTTACAGTATAGTAGTTCACAAACAGTTCATGTGCCAGAAGAATATATTGCAATAACTACTTTTGTATGGCAGTTAATTGTCTAATTAGAAAAGAAAGTACATACTCCTATGTATCTTGTGTTAGCATTTGGAGGGGTGAGTAAAATTCTGCACTGACAAGTGTGTACTAGAAGCAGCAACATTCAGGTTTGAGTACAACATGCAAATCACTGGCTACAACCCTAGCTTCAGATATAAGAAGTATACCAACCTTTTGACTGACACAACGGTGTCCACAGCAAACAAGCATGGGCCCCACTTTGGAAAGCTGAAAGGGTTACGCCTACCTAACTTAGCATATTATAGCAGTGGGCTGCTATGACAGTGAGTACTGCAATTACCACACAGCAGGCTGCATGCAATTACTAAATGGTGGGCACCGATTGGTGCAGAGGCCATCACATGCACATGTGCAGATACCTAGAAAATCAGGCTGTACTTGCTGTCCACACATGCAATAATATCATTGCAGCAACAGAGAGAGAGAGATTGAGAACAAGAGAGAGACAGAGACACAGACAAAGACAAAGAGACCGAAACAGACAGACACAGAAAAAGAAAGAGCAACATCAACAGACAGAGAAACCCCCCCCCCAAAAATTATTTCCTTTAAAAACAGACGGAACAGAGAAATACAAAGGAAAGGTATGTAACACATATGTATTTGCTGGCATGTAGTAGATGTTTTTGAAGAGTACTCTACATACTGTGAATCATCCATATGTGGCAGCAGTATGTATCTATATGTATCTGTACATGTGCATAGGGCAAGGGACATACTGCAACTGTTTGTGAAGGGTGTATGTATATATATATATATATATATATATATATATATATATATATATATATATATATATATTTGGTTTTATATGAAACCATCGAAATTACATTACATCGAAAATGACAACATCGAGACTAGTCCATCGAAATCAAAAACCATCGAAAATGGAAATCGTCGACTTTTAAAACGTCGAAACTGAAAAGTAACAACAGTTGTGTATGGTTCAGATATACGTAAACTAAATCAAAACATATCTGCAGCAAACGTGCCTTTTTCATTACGGCACTATCTGTAAATCATACGTCCACAATAGTAGTAGTGTCTGAAAAACGGACAACTTTTCACTTAACATCCCATTAGTGTTCTGTGTTAGGAACTCTAACTTAAAACGTATATTTCCACTAGCAAACTTAAACCGACACCTCACCTCGGTGTTTGAAACATAGTGTAGACCACGCAAACCACGCAATTCGACAGTATCAGTGCGCTAATTATGTACATATTTACAAGCGTTGCAGTGTTATATTTACAACTTTAATAACATAGCTATAGCCTTCAAATAGCTCAATGTGTCATATGAGTCTTTAGTTTGCAGAACACTTTGAAGACGCTGTTCTCTCATGACTACCTTACGCCTCTTTGGAGATGCAGGAAACCCTCCTAGCATACGAAGACGTACTTCCTCAACTCTGTTTTGTTCCCGAGCTAAAGTTGAAATAAGAAGACATAAATCACTAGCACGCCTTCCCAATAAACATTTTAACCGATGGTGCCATCCTTCTATAGCATTTTGCGTACGAGGAAGGAATTCTAAATTAAGTTGTGAGACATTCCAGAACTCCTTAGGAAATAGAGGAGGAAAATGTATACATGTTGAACTTCTTGTTGCGAATTTTCTCGGTTTACCCAACAGATACCATTCTTTGAAATACTTCACTAAAGGCTGTCCCTCCTCAGGAAATGATTCTTTTAGCAGATAGAAAGCAGACAAAACCTCATCTTCACTCAAAAATGACAGTGCAATGAGAGATTTTACACACAGTTGAAACTGCTCACACTTGTTATACAAACCAGCTAATCCTAAGTTTTGCAATTTCCGCCATATGTTTTGGCTAAAGTGGAAAAGACATCCCTTAGGAATGATTCCATTGAGATTACTTCGTAAGCTTTTTATAGCAGTTATTTCAAAGTCGCATAGGACATACTTTACAACAGGTACAATGTTAAGCTCAGATAGAATAGCTAAAATACAATGCCACATGATATTATAGCTTTTTAAGGACTTCCTAGACATGAGCGCATATAGTAATGGAAGAGTCCTGGTGTTAGAACCAAAGTACACAACGCCAAGCAAACTATAAAGCTGTTTACACATTAATCCCTTAAAGAAGAATGTATCATCCATCAGCCATATTCTGCATTTGCTCAAATCATACAAATTCTTAACTGTGCTAATGACGAGAACTGTCAGTCCTGTACATTCATCTACAGACCTCTTGCTAATGAAACAACCTTCCTTCAACTCGTACTGGGATATATCAATATTAGATAGTGTAACAGAACCGCTGCGTATCCCTGTAGTGTTAATTTTTCGCACTCTTCTAACTTGTTGAAGCAAAGCTTTTCGACTAGGTAAACTAGTAACGTTAGTTAAACTACAACTTGCCATAACATCCTTCACTATTAAACATGGTGTGTCACGGGACATTATGGCTTTTTCTTTTAAATAGCTACACATGTTATAACGCTGTACCTCTGCTGGATCTCCAGTGTGGCTATGAGGAGTACTTTTCAATAACTTTTCACCATCAGATAGAGATGTTGTTACACAACGTCCCTTACATTTGTCTATATGCTTTTGCTTACAGCACCAATATCGTTTAGTGTGTACAGTTCATTCTAAATTATAGAGAAATCCATCTACAATCAGTATATCTTTATTTCACTGAGATTTACCCACTGAGTACAATGTACCTATATCACCAGGAGAATATGTGCAGCATTCCGCCATTGTGGTTTCACGTTTTGTTACTAATGAAAGCAGTTGCTAAATACGTCACCCAACCGGATATAGAATCCGTTGCTTATTTTACTAAAATTGCAGTATGTACGGACTATATTCATAACTTGTATGCTGTATGTTCTGCACTTTCCATGAAGTCGATGTTATGAATGTCGACGATTTCTGTTTTCGCTGCTTTCTGATTTCGATGGACTAGTCTCGATGTTATCATTTTCGATGTAATGTAATTTCGATGGTTTCATATGAAACCATATATATATATATATATATATATATATATATATGTTGTTGAAGGTTGTTATGTACATATTTCTATGTAGGTTGTAGTGTGTGGCAAAGAAAACAGCATGCAGTGCTGGTATATGACATGTGGTGGTTAAACGCTGTGGGTATGATTTGTCATTTTTGCAGTGTTGCAGCCAGTGAGGCCTGCTAAAGCTACATGGGCTGAGGACACCTTCAATGCATTCTGCACAACACTGTGCAATATTATTACATAACTGTATATCTCACAACTGTCGCATAATTGATATTCCCACCATGAAAAGTGGAATGTATATGTGCCTATATGTACATATATATGTACAGCAATGGATGATTATATGTTTAATTGAACTGTGGAGGCTGCCCATTAAAGTATGCTAGCCTGTGTAACTAATTTATCACTGTCTCTGCATTTTCTGTGTATTTCTGCAAAAAAAACAAAAAAACAAAAAAATAATCCTTGTTTTCCCGCCTTTCTCGACTAGTTTAGACCAGTATACAAGCATTGCTGTATTCTGGGCTGTGGTGTAGTTCCTGTGTTGTCCATTGCCTTACTTGGATAGAAGGAAGTTTCTTTGCTCACCAGTGGGAGTGGGGAGCCTTGAGCAGCCTACCTGTCCTTGGGGAAAGTGACCTCAGCACAAGAAGCTGTTAGTAATTGGTTGTTTGGGACCATTCCTAGCTCTTTTGTAGTTCACTGCTTAAAATCCGCCTCTGGGCATTTTTTTCTGGCTATACTGCTCAGACAAGCTCCACGTGGGTTTACAGAGTGGTCCTAGCAGCAAGGAACTCGGAAAAGTGACTACCTTCTGGATTTAAGTATCTTTGCTTTTTTTCACTGAAAATAGCTTCTGCTGCTTACTTTGAACTAGCCTGAACTGTTTTTTACTGATTACTGCATTTATTTTAAAATCTGCACTTAAAGTAACATTTAGTCGAATTTAGTCAAAAGTTTGCTTGTTTGTTTGTTTAATTGAACTGTGGAGGCTGCCCACTAAAGTGTGCTAGCCTGTGTAACTAATTTATCACTGTCTCTGCATTTTCTGTGTATTTCTGCAAAAAAACCAAAAAACCAAAAAAAATAATCCTTGTTTTCCCGCCTTTCTCGACTAGTTTAGACCAGTATACAGGCATTGCTGTATTCTGGGCTGTGGTGTAGTTCCTGTGTTGTCCATTACCTTACTTGGATAGAAGGAAGTTTCTTTGCTCACCAGTGGGAGTGGGGAGCCTTGAGCAGCCTACCTGTCCTTGGGGGAAGTGACCTCAGCACAAGAAGCTGTTAGTAATTGGTTGTTTGGGACCATTCCTAGCTCTTTTGTAGTTCACTGCTTAAAATCCGTGTTTGCACGGCTTTGCGTGGTCGTGCAGCGCCGGTTAAACAAGGTTAAACTTTTTCTGGCTCCGCCAAGTCTGCTCTTCAATTTTTCCCTTAGAACTGTTCTACTTTCAATCTAAACAGCCTATACTCTATCTGAAAAGCTCAGCATTTGCTCCTAAACCATTTTGTATACAGGTAAAGCACTCTTAAACAAACAAAAGTACTTCATACACCTAAATTCTGTTGAGTACCCATTTCCCTATAGGTCCTTTCTGACTCGGTTACACAGCAATCTTTTTCACTACTTCTGGCATGTCAAAGTGTCAGTTGCTGGCGTCCTCTCCTGTTCATCTGGTGAATCTGGGAATCTTGAGGCAATGTTACAATTGCCTCATGTACACAGACAACCCTCTCCTCCTCCCAACAAATACAAATATATGCGAGAGATGCAACTATATAGCCAAACTGGAGGCTGAGCTCTCTCAATTCAGTACTGGCAAGACCAGTCAGGAGGAGAAGGTAACCATGCACACCACAAACCCAGTCTCACATAGAACTATCACAACTGCAAACCAAACACATAAACATATAAAAACATACTCAGAGGCGCTGATTAAAAATCTACCAAAACAACAGAGGCCTCCAAAGCAGACACCCAAGCAACCACCACCTCAAGACATAGCACATGCAACACATAGTTCACAAAGTCAGTGTGCTAAACAGTCACAGCCCTTAAGGCCAAACAACATGCCAGACACACTTGTAATAGGTGACTCCATAGTCAGGCACACTGACGTCCCGCTCACCAGACTGAACAAGGAGAGGGTCACAGTAAGCTGCCTGTCGGGAGCTAGAATCCGCCACATAACACAAGCACTCAGGTCACTCCACAGCAAGTACAAATATGACTCAGTCATTGTACATGCCGGTGTGAACGACCTGAGACGTACCTCCCTGGACTACATGAAAAGAGACATAGAGGAGCTCTCTGATTATGTAGCCCTGGCCGGTATGACCCTGACCCTGAGCAGCATCTTACCCTCACCAAGAATGATGCCACATTACAAAGACAAAATGATCAGTTTTAACAATTGGCTTAATTACTGGTGTAATTCTAAGGGGATCCAGTGTCTGTCTGCTTGGGATGACATGCTTGACAAGCCACTCTGCTTCGCAAGGGATGGCTTGCACCTGTCACCCCTGGGCTTCCGGATATTGGCCAAGGCTCTTGCCACCCCCATAGTGCCTTTTTTAGGCAAGGCTCAAATGACAAACCTACCTCCCTAGAAAACACAAGTGGAAAAAAACTAAGGGTAATGCTGCTCAATGCCAGAAGTCTAAACCTCAAGATGCACACCCTCGAAGCCCTCCTCAGTATGGAGAACATCAATGTCTGTGCAGTGACTGAAACCTGGTTCAAGGCTCCTGAGAGCACCCCAGCACTATCAGGTTTTACCTCATATCATGCTTTCCAGCCCCAAAACTTGGACCGAACCACAAAAGGAGGGGGAGTATCCATTTTCATCAAAGATACCCACACCTCCAGGTTAGTGGCAACGCACGAAGCATCGCAGACTATCCAGGTGCAACTAACCATAGGCAAAACTGCCTTACAGTTTGTAGCATGCTACAGACCACCCTCTCAAACTCAGGAACCCCACACAGCCTTCCTGAAGACACTGGAGAGTATGAATGTCTCTCCAAATAACATCATTTTGGGAGACTTCAACTACCCGAACATAGACTGGGAACATTACTCAAGCCCCAACACCCTAGCCCAAAGGTTCCTAGAATTCATAAACTCAAATGCAATGGAACAACTAGTCACCATTCCCACAAGAGGAGACAATATACTAAACCTGATCATCACAAACATGGGGACAAAATGCTCCACACCAGAAGTACATCCCTTTTTGGTAAGATCAGACCATAAATTAATCTCACTGGAAATCCACATCCCGCCCCCACCCCTTGCACAAAAGACCACAGTGAAGAACTTCTCAAAAGCAAACTTCACACTTCTTAAGACTGAAGTGGTATCTTTCAAGGCCTCTGGGCCAGTGGAAACCACAACCCACACTGCTGAATCTTTTGCAAATGCCTTCTATGGGCACCTTCAAGAATGCATGGATCATGCAATCCCAAATAAAACCAAGACCCATTCCCCCAAAGGCAGGCGCCCGGTCTGGTGGACCCCAGCCATAAACAAACTTTACAACAGGAGGAGGAAGCTACTACATGACAGAGCAAAATCCCTAAAAGGGAAGGCATCTCTGATTATACTAGCAAAAAACTACGATCACTCATAAAATCATCCAAGGCCAACTTTGAGAGAAAAATCAAAAAAGACACAAAAGACAATCACAAGGCCTTCTTTAGCTATGTTAGAAACCTGGGTGGAAACTCCCAGATATGCTCAGAGTTAGTCCAAAATGACATAAAATACACTGAACCCACTGACATTGCCAACATTCTGGCAGACAGGTTCAGTGCAAAATTCACCTCCCCCTCCCCCCCAAAAGGAGAAATAACTATACCAGCAGAGTGTAGCCACCCTAACATCTCAGATGCCCAGGTGAGAGCCGCCCTCTCTAAAGCTAAAAACACAGCATCAATGGGACCGGATGGTGTCCCGGGCTGTGTGCTACATGAACTCCAAGAGGAACTAAACCCACACATAAGGCTGCTGTTTAATCTTAGCCTTACTACAGGATACGTACCCAAAGAGTGGCGTACGGCAGCAGTGGTCCCACTTCACAAAGGCGGTGCTTCTACGGACCCTGGAAATTACCCCATAAGCTTGACGAGCCTGGTCTGCAAAGCTATGGAGAGGATCATTATGGAACTCATAAACAAAGACATTGGGGACCTACAGACATTGGATCCTACCCAATTTGGCTTTGTCAAGGGCAGATCCTGCCTTTTGAACTTGGTCGACTTTTTTGAAACAGTCACTAAGACCATTGATGAGGGCAAGGCAGTTCACACAGCCTACCTTGACCTTGCAAAAGCCTTTGACACAATACCCCACTCGGGCATCATAGACAAACTCACCAGCTTAAATGTAAACCCATATGTCACAAGATGGGTTGCAAACTGGCTCAAGGACAGAACCCACAGGGTCAGAGTTGCTGGAGCTATGTCAGACTCTAAGCCAGTCACAAGCGGTGTCCCACAGGGCTCAGTCCTGGGACCCCTCTTGTTCGGCATTTATTTTTCTGAGGTACAAGCAAACATAGGAGGATTGTGGCTGACAAAGTTCGCAGATGACTGCAAACTGGGCGCCATAACTGATACTCCAGCGGACGCAAACATCCTTCAGAGAGGCCTCATAGAAATGGATAATTGGTGCCAGAGCCATGGCCTTAAGCTGAATGCCAAGAAATGTATAGTCATACCCTTTGGGAAAAACAAGGTACCGACAAATTACCACATAGGCGGTAATCCATTAAGTACGGAAGAGGTAATCAGGGACCTAGGGACCCAGGTTGACAGTAACCTCTCATTTGACACTCACATTGCCAAAGTGGTTAGGAAGACCTTCTATATTGCCCACCTTATCATGAAGGGTTTCACATCTAGATCAAGAGAGGTCATTGTGCCCCTGTACTCTTCTCTTTTCAGGCCAATGATTGAGTACAATGCCCCATTTGGGATATATCTCACCCGACACCTGCAGCAGTTGGAAAGACCCCAAAAGTTCCTCACCAAGAGGATAAAGGGTCTTAAACATATGTCATATGCTGCCCGACTGAAAAAACTCCAGCTCTATTCAGTCGCATACCGCCTACTCAGAGGTGATCTGTGCCTGACGTACAAGGCCATGTCCAATCCTGAATTAATGGACATTCTCCACCTCAGAAAATCCAAATCCATCAGAGCCACGAGAACAAGTGACTTAAACCTCAACACAGAAATAAATAGAACGTGCTGGAGGGACAGATTCATAACCCAGAGGCTCCCTACACTCTGGAACAGAATCCCAGTCCATGTTAGGCAGAGCTCCTCACTGACTCTATTCAAGAGAAATCTTGACGAGTGGATGGGAGATCGTAAGTTTACCCCGGGAGTCATCTCTGTGTCACTACTAGACAGAGGCAAAGTAAACTAAACCCTAAAAGGGCATAGTATTCTCATCCTAAGGGGTGGTGTAAGCCACATACACTCTGGCTAGGCTTATAAATGCCCTAGGGCAGATAGCCTAGTACGAACCTATGAACCTATGAACATATGTGTATATATATATATATATATATATATATATATATATATATATATATAGAGAGAGAGAGAGAGAGAGACACAGGTTCATACTTACTGCGACAGGTGCCTGGTGACCAAGGCATGGACTGAAGCTCAGTGTTGACACTGCAGTGCCATCCCTTCTTGCCAAAACACTGTACCCATTACCTACCACATAGGTGGTAGTCTACCTAACACCGAAGGTGTGATTAGGGAACATGGGACACAGGTGGACAGCAGCCTCCCCTTTGATAATCACAGTGCCACACCAGTCATGTAATCTGTCTGCATGGTACACATCATCACAAAAGGTGTGTCATCTAGGGAAATATAGGTCAGTGTTCCCCTCTACTCATCACACTGAAAACCCATTGTAGAGTACAATGCCCCATGTGGTATGTACCTCACATGACAACTACAACAACTGGAAAGGCCACAGACATACCTCACAAAGAGTAATACCAGCCTCAAACAGATGCCCTATGCAGACCGACTCACAAATCCATGGCTAGACTGTGTTGCATACCGCCTACCCAGAGGTGACCTCTGCCCAACATACAGAGCTATGTCACACCCATAGCTGTTGGACATCCTCCACGTAAACATATTACAATCCCTCCAAGATACACGCTCTAGGGCCCTAAACCTTGTCAGCTCTCTAAACAGCACATGCTGGAGGGATAGATTCCCATCTCAGAGACATGCCATACTCTGGAACAAACCACCTATCAATAGCAAACAAAGCTCCTCATTAGCAGTTGTCATAAATACTCCTGATGATTGGTTGGGAGACAGGAAATACACCCTGGGAATCACCTCTGTGGCTCTGGTTGACAGGGTCAAGTGAAATTAAATTACATGTCTGTCAAAGGCCAGGGTAGCATATGGCTATGCTGCTGTAGGCCCTAGGGCCAATAGCATATTACCTACCTGTGACACAATGCACACACACATGTACTTAGCGCAATAATTGCTATGTTAGGTTGACTGAGTGTGATGGTAAATGTGTTGGTGAATGTGTGCAAGGTCTGTAAAGGTGTGATAGCTTAGTGTGAAATTGTTTCTGTCATGGTAGTTTGTGTCCTAGCTGTGATCCCAGCAAAAGATGTGTATGCTATTGCTAGGCAGAAAAAGTAGTATGGCATATGTTGTGACGTAGTCCCTTGTTGTCGACTGTGGTGTCCCATTGTAGGCTAAAGCAATACATGTATGCTTAGTGAGTGATACTGCTGGTGAATCCAACTCCCATATGAACTGTAGTACTATCTGAAGCTGTAGGCTTAAACAGTACAGTATGGTGTATGTTCACATTGCTTGGATACACTGTTTTTTGTGTTCCCTGTAGTCCTCACAGATTACATACCTCAGGCATAAGGTTTTTTAAGTAGTGACACACAGTACTGTATGGTAACCAGGTAAAGCTCATCTGGGTTGGCATACATTTGTGTGTTGTATGTATGTCTGATGTGTGTGTAATTATGTCTGTACCATGCCCTCAATCATATGTGTGTTACAGGGTATATGTGTGTATCTAGCAACATGTATAGTCTAGTACAGCAGTATGCCACCTATATTAACAACTGTGTACATATGTTAGGCAGGGGTTTGGCATCAATGACTAGGGTGGTATACTGGTAATACTGTAACTGTTCTTTACATTCATTGCAATGGATGACATCTTTCTTTATGCATTAGCTTGATATATACCTCCTGTAACTAGGTGGTGCATTGTGTCACATACAGTGTGCCATGTACTGGTGTATAGTCTTACATACTGGCTTCTCTTTGCTGCTGTGCAGAACATGGTTTGATATATAGAGCATGCCAAGCACTGTCAGCCAGTTGTGGCATGAGCACTAATATGTGGTATTGAACGTGTGTATCCTCTGACAGCCAGTTGGATGCTATATATGGCAGTTAATTGATATCTGTACTTTAGAATGTTAAGTGTGCCACATGACTTACTGTTTAATTGTCTTCCAGGGGCATGGCCAACCAACGCAACCCGTGTTATACAGCTGCAGAGGAACAGGAAATACACAGCAGCCTGGTGCAGCACTACACCCTGCTGTTCTCTAGAACCAGCCAGGACCAGCATGAGCGGACTGCACAGTGGCAAGATCTTGTTCGTCGGGTAAATGACATAAGCATGCATAACCGGACATATGAGCAGGTATGCCATCACTGCAGTGATTTAATTAGACATGTCCGGCGGCGTGCATCTGATATCCGTAGACAACATCTTGCCACAGGTGGTGGGGTAGCCATTCATCCCCCCCCCTCACCAGAGTGGAGGAGCTGCTCATAAGCTTGGTGACTCCTGGCCAACAACAGGAACAACAACATACATGTGTCATCATGGAGTCCGGAGCCACCCAGCATGTTGACATGGAGTGTGCAGGTAACATGCCCTATCTGTAGACTACTGTTACCTCTATTGGTAGATTATGCATATGTGAGATGTGTACTGTGTGTTTAGCAGTTGTGCTGCCTAGTGTTGTGCAATACTGATATGTGGAATATAATCTGTACGCCTGTGACTGTCAACTGTTGTACTACTGTAGTTTAGCAAACTCACAGTAGCAATGCCACAGTTGCAGCCACTGACAAACTGTCTCATATTCTTGTAGGTCCCTCTGGTGTGACAGCAAGGCAACCGGTCGATGCTGGTGAGTATGTTATAAATGTAATATTGCTAATGAAATGTGCATGTCATAGGTGAGGTGTAGGCCATGTACACATAACACACCTACACATAATGCATGCTGTGCATGTTTGCTGTGAGACTATGCACATCTCAGTAATGTCAGTAGCTGCCTCAATCACATGCAATACACAGAGCAATGCACACAATTGTGGCAACACCGTACTAGACATTGGATAGGCATAGTGGTTACACATGTACACAACATACACAACTTTGTCATATGCAGTACACCTTAACATGCTACACATGGCATATCCAGACACCCGTTGTAAGGTCACACTTCAGTATCCCACATGTTATCCACACAGCACACATAATATACCTGAGGGGTAAAGGCCTATCATGGGACTGTGCAACACTCTTCAACACATAACACATTCATGTTAGGCAATGCTCCCTATTGGGCACCTTACAAACCCATGTAACAAGTGGCTGTGTAATTGTGAATGTAGCCACGGTACTGCAGTTCAGGTACAGCATGCTAGGTGGCGGTCTGGCACACATAAGTAGCCTTGAGTGACCACATGATGCATGATGATGATGGCTCATGGTACTACACCCCATCCAGTTACAGTGACCACAGTACTACACACAGCAGTCATTGCTATGCACCTCAATGTTGTGTGCGTGCAAACATATGCACCTATATACAATATGCATAGCAATCACCATTTGTACAAAGTGACACATATATGTCTTGTAATGCTATTGAGTGTATAGGTCACATGACACACATTGGGTATGTGTGATGTTCAATGTTGCAATCATGTTGTAGCATGCCATGTCATGGCTGGCACTGGCATGTCCACAATATGTCCTACACTCACCATAACCACTGTACAATGGCCATGTTGAGCAATGGTATTCCATCACGTATACATGCACCACTCATCCTGTGTGCATACATAGCATGCATGTGCTAAACCTGTGTCCACAATTATCTGCTACAGACACAGACACTGTAATCAGAAATGGATATCTATGTGACACACAGATACACATCCAGCCATGGTATGTATACCTGTGAGTGATGGTGCACATGACATTGCAGACCTTTTAATACTTGCACAGCAATGTTGTGTCCATGTACACATTGCTTTCCAGGGTGAGGTCAATCACTGAACAACACACATGCATCAAAGCCATGTATACTGTTAATAACAAGGGCTGTCTACACTCACACTGCATGGTCTTGAGCAACAAATTTTCTGCATGCTGACATGTGTGATATGACTGTTTTCCTTGTGATACTGTAACCCACCTTAAACCACTATTGAGTATGTTTTGGATTGCTGGTGGTGTGTGCGGGTATCTGCTGTAGTGAGAAGTGTATTTGTGTGCATTTGTGCATGTGTTCATGTGTTCATGTATTCATGTGTCCATGTGTGCATGTGTGCATGTGTTCATGCGTGCATGTGTGCATGTGTGCATGTGTGCATGTGTTCATGTGTGCATGTGTGCATGTGTTCATGTGTGCATGTGTGCATGTGTTCATGTGTTCATGTGTCCATGTGTTCATGTGTTCATGTGTTCATGTGTCCATGTGTGCATGTGTGCATGTGTGCAAGTGTTCATGTGTGCATGTGTGCATGTGTTCATGTGTTCATGTGGTGGGTTGATGTGTGCATGTGTGCATATGTGCCGACATCAAGTACAGGTCGTAAAGTGTGTTTCCTGTCTTCCTCCCAAAGGTGCTGTGTTAGGGCTGGTTCACTGCAGCAGGGAAACTGATGTCACTGAGCCACATAGTGATAATGAAGATAGGTGTGTGGTGGCACAGGCGTGTTTGCCAGGGTCTGTCATTGGGCCACCAATCGACAGTACACAGCTGTCCACCCCATCCATGCATATAGTCATACTGCCAATACATCCATCACCGCTGCCCATAGCTGAGGGACAGCGTACAGTTGGCATTGGCCAGGACAGTGTGGTATCCATGGCACATGCATCCCAACACAGCAGCCATACCCAGATGTTTGGAAGGGTACCATATAGGCAGATGTCCAGGGGTTCTCGTAGGAGCACTGCTGCTCATCATATCACTGGCAGACGTGCCACAGGTCTGACAACGTCAAGCATGTTCCAGGCTGTCATGGAGGCACAGGCATGTATGGAACTAAGACAGGGTCTAAGGGCACAGAGGGCACATAACACCACCATCATTGACAGTATCCATGAAGTAGCAGGTGCCATCCTTCATTACACCGAGGTCACTGATAGATGTTGGGGAGAGACATTGGATATCCTCTGCAATGCCATGTCCATGTGGCAGGACAGTGCGGGATGGTTGAGACATCAACGTGGACATATGCCAACAACATCAGCAGCTGGCAGTCGCCGCGGATGTCTCTCAAGCCACAGCTGCTCCCGTAGTGTCAGTACCAGCCCCAGCAATGTTGGGGGTGGGCTGTCCATAGAACGTCCTAGAAGACCACGTGCACGTGGCTCTGGACAGTCCCAGCAGGGACCTGTGTCCAGTGTACATCCATCCACCTCTGGGGATCGTGCCCAGTCTGGCTTAGTACCTGATAGTGTCAGTAGCACCCCTGCCAGGCACAGGTGCCGTATCTGTGGCCAGAGGCGGTGAACTATAAAGCCTAGCAGGTACAGTCTGTGGCTGTCCCACAAATACCTGTATATGGCAGCCACATGGTGGAACTGTGTGCATGCAGACACACACACATACTCCAGACACCTAGGGCTAACACATACCCACACACATTACAACAAAATTGGCCCATTCCAGTATTCTTGCCCCCCACACACACACACACACACACACACACACACACACACACACACACACACACACACACATACATGTCAAGTGGATGGCTCACTGTAGGCCTCTGGCAAACCAACAACACACCCTGTGCATATGATGAAACCTGTGCTGTCTCCTGTCATCTGTAACATCGATGCAGGAACAAGCTACCATGGTGCTGATACACAGGGTGTCTATATAGCAGTATAGCAATGTTAGTATATTCTCAGCAGTAGAGTGTAATGATATGCTTGAAGGTGTAGCTGAGCAGGCATGATGCATTAAAGCTATGATTGTCATTGTAGTGTTGTTTACACCAGTGTTGGTTCCAATTGTGTATTGTCTGGCCACATTCCACTTGGCTGATGTGTGCAGTATTGGCAGCATGTGTTAGAGAGTGGACAGTATGTGTGGGATGTGTGTAGCACAGATTTGCAGGTGTACAGTTGTGAACATGGTGGAGATGCACTGTCTGCATGTACGTGCATAGTGGACACATGGCCAGGGTGACATGCTCTGTATTACACAGTAACACTCCATAGTTTCTATTGGTGGCCAGTATGCATTGTACTACACGCATTCTGGAACCTGACTACACATGTGTGTATGACATGGTTTGACACTATGCTGTGGGTGATACAGTTACTATCTGTCATTGTTTTGCATTCTGGTAGTATACATCACTTCCACAGCCTGACCATAACCAATCGTTAGATGATGTCTTGACAACCGACACACAGATGTAGGACACACAGCAACATTTGGATCCTTCAGGTACTATACTATGCCAGTAACCACTGGTATTCACCTGCACCCATTACTGACACCACTCCTGTTTGGCATATAGCTCTCTTAGGTACAAGCAATCACAGTAGGGATATGTCCGTTCACATCTGGTAATGAATACTGTGGCCTATAATGCATTCTCCAGATGACACACACATCCTGCACAAGGGTATCATACAGACAGATGCCTGTTGTCAAACCCATGCTGGAAAGCTATAAGCCAAACTAAGCATAGTCATCCACTTTTGCAGAACATATTATCCCCACAGTACCACATAGGTAGTAGCCAACAACATGATGAACAGGTACCGATGTGTACATGCAACCAAGTTTTACGTTATTTGTCCTTTGTTAATCACATTTCCAAAGGTATTTTGAGATCACTCAGTGGATCACATAAGCAATAAGGGGTCTGGATGCTTATCCACAAAGGTTGTTCAACACCTGTTATAAATAGTCATCATTGGCAGACTTTGCTGCATTTAAACAGGCCTGACATATACCTCAGCCATAGACCCTCACACACACATTCCAATAGGAACTGTAATGGCTTTGTGTGACACAGATGACCTAGGCCAGGGATCACTGCATTGGCTGGGCTTGTCACAAGCATACAGATGTGACCTAAGGTCTGGGAAGCAGCAGCAGAGTCTGGCAAGGGTGACAGCTGTGTTCTTGGAGAAAGCAGGGTTCCCACACATGCAATAATTGAGGTAACATGTACGGATATGTATTTGCCACACAGCTAGCTCACATGTGCAATGCATACTGATATGTCATACAGTAGTAAAAGCAAAACCCACAACACATTGACCAACAGTGTCACACACACTCACCAAGTGCAGGATTCAACCCCTTACTTAACTACTTCATGATACGCATTAACACGACACGCTATACATATTACTGGCAGTTCTCTTTTTCACAGGTATATTTGTAGGATGGTGACATCATCAGACCTGACAAAGTTTAGTTTACCACTTTTGAGGTGTTTCACTACTCTCCTAAAAGGTTGCTCCTTCCCAAGGGGACCACACACACAGACAGTTTTTCAATGCAGGATTCAAACCCCCACCTAACTACTTCATGATACTAGTGGAGTACGCATTAACACAACGTGCTATACATATTACTAGGAGTTCTCTTTTCCACAGGTATATTTGTAGGATGGTGACATCCTCAGACTTGACAAAGGTTAGTTTACCACTTTTGAGGTGTTTCACTACTCTCCTAAAAGGTTGCTCCTTCCCAAGGAGACCACACACAAACAGATACACACAGTTCTCCAGTGCAGGATTCAAACCTTACCTAACTACTCCATGATACTAAAGGAGTACGCATTAACATGACGCGCTATACACATTACTGAGAATTAGCCTTTCCACAGGTATATTTGTAGGATGGTGACATCATCAGACTATATGAAGTGGGTTACATTAGGTGACATTAGATGGGCTACATTGAAGGAATGTCTAAACACTTTGGGCATGTGATCATCAAAGGTGAGTTTACTATCTACCTGTGTCCCTAGGGCCATAATGAATTTCTCCATACATGCTGGATTACCACCTATGTGGTGATTTGTGTGCACTTTGTTTTACCCAAAGGGGATGACTATGCATTCTTTGCCATTCAGCTTGAGGGCATTGTTTTTACACCAGGTATCTGTCTCTGTAAGACACTTCTGGAGGATGTCTGTGTCAGCTGTACAGTCAATTATGGACCACAGTTACCATTCATCTGCAAACCTGTTCAGTCATACACCTGCCATGCTTCCCTGTACCTCGGAGCAGTATCTACTGAACAGGTGGGGTCCCAGGACCAAGACCTGTGTGATGTCATTTGTGACTGGCTTAGAGTTGGACATGGCACCCACAACTATGAACATGTGTGTTTGATCTGTGAGCCAGTTGTCCACCCATCCTGTGACATAGCTGTTAATGTTCAAGCTGGTACACTTGTCTATGATGACAGAGTGGGGAATGGTGTAGTAAGCCCTTAGTGAGGTCCAGGTGGGCTGTGTGGACTACTTTCACCTCCATTTATGTTCATGGTAACTGTTTTAAATTACTCAACTAGGTTTGGGAGCCAGGCTCTGCCTTTAACAAGGCAAAGTTGTGTAGAGTCCAGTGTCTGGAGATCTCCAGTGTCTCAGTGTATGGGTTCCATGACAATTGGCTCAATAGCTCTGTAGACCCGGCTGAGTAGACATATTGGACAATGGTTTCCAGGTTCTGTTTTGGCACACCTTTTGTGGAGATGGATGACTGTTAGTGTATGCCATTCTTTGGGTACATAGCCTGTGGTAAGGTTGAGTCTGGACAGTGAATGTAGGTGAGTGTGTAGTTTCTTATGGGCCTAGTGTAAGATGCAGCCTGGGACAACATACAGTCACATTGATGCTATGTTCTTAGCTTTGGTTAGGGCTGTCTTTACCTGCATGTCCATGACGTCTGGGACTCTGCATCCTTCTGTGATGGACACAGGCCCTTTTGGGGGTGATGGGGGGGAGTTTACACTGAACTTGTCCCCCTGGATGTGGGCTATGAAAGTTGGTTTGGTGTATTTCATTCCTTTTTTCAGTAGCTGACAGCATATTTGGAAGTTGACACCTACATGTCTGGTATAGCGACCGAAGGCTTTGTGGTTGTTATTCTTACATTCCTTGGATATTTGTCTTTAGAAACCATCCTTGGATTATTTTATGAGTGATCATTGTTTCTTCCTGATAATGATCAGTGATGCCTTTCCTTTAGTGAAGTTGGATCTATCATGTGTTCATTTCCTCCTTCTCTTCTCTAGCTTATTTATGGACAACAAACACCTGCTTGTTGTCCTATTTTTGAGCAGTGCATCTTGGTTTTATTTGTGATGTCTCATTCCATGCATCCCTGTAGATGCTCATAGGATGCATTTGTAAATGTTTCTGCAGATTGCACACCATTATCCTATAGCAAGAGGTCTTCGGAACTTTCCACTTTGGTCTTGGGAAGTGTGCAGTTTGCTTTTGCAAATATCTTCACAGTGGTTATATTGACTGGGTGTGGGGGCGGGATGTGGATGTCCAGTGTGATTACTTCATGATCTGATATTCCCAGTGAGAGGTTTATCTCTGTTGTGGAGCACTGGTACCACATGCTGGTGATGATCATGTCCAGTATGTTGTCACCTGTAGTGGGCGTGCTGACCAGCTGTTCCAGGGTGTTAGAATTTCTTAACTGTAGGACACATTGGGCAAAGGACGTTGTATACGAGTAATTCACACACTCAATGTTTGGGTAGTTGTAATCTCCTCATATAATGGTGTTTGATAGGACCTTTATATTTGCCATTGTTCTCCGGAATACCGAGTGAGGTTCCTGAGACAAGGTGCATGATCTGTAGCAGGCTACAATCTGATGGGCAGCTTTGCCCAATGTTAGTTGCACTTGCATGGTCTCCAAGGCCTTATGCTGTGCCAGTAACCTGAAGGTGTGGATATCCATAAGGTAAATGGCTACACCCCTTCCTTCTGTATTTCACTCGTGGTTTTGGGTCCAAATGTCAGAGTGATTGTGAGTGTTTTACGTGGATCATATCCAGCAGCTCTATGTTTGACATAGCTTTGTATGTTAGGCAGTGAACACCTCTGAGTAGGCAAGATGCAAGGGAGTACAGATGGAGCATTTTGCAATGGTCTGTGTATGGCATGTATTTCAGGCCACTAATGCTCTTTGTGAGGTATTGCTGCTGGCTTTCCAGTTGTTGTAGTTGTCTTGTGAGGTACATAGCAACAGTGGCATTGTACTCTTTTATAGTTCTAGTGAGTGGTGAGTAGAGGGGAACACTGTCCTCTTTTATTCTGCATAAGACACATTTTGTGATGAGGTGTGCCACATAAAAGGGTTTCCTGACTACTGTGGGAATGTGCTTATCACAGTTGTATCTACTGTCCACCTGTGACCCAGGGTCTCTTGTCACACTTACAGTGTGAGGTATACTACCACCTATGTTGTAGTTCTTGGCTACAGAGATTTTAACAAAGGTGATGATAATGCACCTTTTGGCATTGAGCTACAGCCCATGGCTTGGACAACAGACATCTGTCTCAGTGAGGCCCTTTTGTACGATGGCCACATCTTTAGTGTTTACAATGTTGGCTCCTAGTTTGAAGTCCTCTGGAAACTTCTGTAGCCACAGACCTTCCATGTTAATGTTTACTTCAGGGAAGTAGATACAACACAGTCTGGGAAGTTATCTAGTCCCATGGCTGCTGTGATACTGGCTTCGGAGATTGTTTTTTACCTGTGCAACTGTGATGACAGCAACTTTGCAGTCTTCCATTATAGACATGTGCTCTTTCATGAGTGAGAGGGGGTAAAGTTAACACTGATCCTATCTGCCAGGATGTTGCCAATATCAGTTGGCTCTGTACATTTAGTGCCATTGAGCTGTAACTCAGAACAGATCTGAGTGTAACCATGACTTGGACCTGTCTGTTGGGCAGAGATCTCCTACATAGATAGTATGCAACAGAGAAAAGCTTGGGTTACTTTCATTCTTGTTGCATGGGGCAACTATTTGAGGCCAGTAATCATCTTGTTAAGGTACTTCATTGGTCTTTCTAGCTGCTGAACATGCCTAGTCAGATTCATCGCAAGTGTGTTGTGGTACTCTCTGACAGGTCTGATGACTGCTGAGTAGTGGCAACCTCCTTTGACCTACATGCACAGACCTTGGCAGTTTGTGTGTACACATAGCAGGATTTTCAGACCACTTTGTGAATGTGTTTCTGGAAGTAGAGATGACTATACAGATTTGTCCATAGATCCCTTATTATCACATCCGTATTTAGCCTAGCAAGCCCAGTATGACCTTTCAGTGTAATGCTGAATGAAATCCACTACATTTGTTGGAGTGTGTGAGCATGCACAGTTTACACATTTATACTATATGTGTATGGTAAATCAAGGTGTATTTTTACAGCAGGGCTCACCTTTGTGTCATAGATCAACAGGGATCATGCTGTGCCTGCAAGGTTCCATGAGACACTTTGCATAGACTTATCAACATTTCTACATACAGGGGGGGGCAGCTATTCTTTGTACATTTCTACCAGTGGGCACACCGGATTGTTACTGTGGGTGTACATAGGATGTGGATTTCACCTGACACTTATACACATTTGCTGTGCCTGCACTGCTATGTACAGGACACCATTACAGTCTGTACTGTTGCCTATCATACTGGCTTGAGGCATACTACTGTACTACAGATCTTAGCATCCATTGTCACATATATTAGCTTGCAACTTCATAGCCCACACAACCCACATCACAATGCCTGGCCTGATGTTCTCTATCTGCATAGGCGTGTGGGTGAGGTTACCCATTTGCCTCATTAGGGGCATGATACAGAATTGCTTTGTGTTTGCATTAGTGTACAATTGTCCTGCTGTGTCTGTGCCACTGTAATACAATCATGGCTTAGTGGTTCAGTACTGTGACTATGGTGCACAGTATCCTGGGTTCAAGCCCTGTCACTGCTTTTTATTTTCATGTTGGCCAGACCAGACTGCTTAAGGAAAAGTAAAGCAGTTATGAGCATGTTCAACTGACTTTGCTCAACTTTGCCTGACCTTGGCCAACATTGCACGAGCAATTTTGTTTACATATACTAGATATTGGTAAAAGCTGCTTAGCACTGCTTTATATTACTTAAAACATGGCAATCATGCCTCAGGTGGTGCTGCAGGGCTGCCTATGTCGGATGCACATACTACACTCCCTATACATGTTTGGAAATAGGTAGTGTCAAATTAGGCATCCCTTTTATTTTATGTGCGAGTCAGAGAAAGGTATAATTTCCAGGGTTCCTACTGAGCCAGTGTATGTGCTGTGCGTTGCCTCTTTGCCAAGGCCAAGGCATACTGGGCATGCCTCCTTCTGCCTACTGGGGCAGGCTCAGGTTGTTCCTCCTCCGAGTCACACTGTGCCTGTGCAGGCCTTGGCAATGGTGGGGGGCTGTTTGGCCCTGCCCCATGCTGTTCCTGCTGCAGCTGTTTTTGCAGGATCATATTGTGTAGCATGGCACATACCATGACAATTTGCGTACATGTAGTTGGTGAGTACTGCAAGGCTCCTTCAGATGTGTCCAGGCACCGGAACCATGACTTGAGCATCCCAAACACACGCTCGATTACATTTCATGTTTGTGCGTGTGCCTCATTATGGAGTTCTTGTTCAGGTGTGTGTGCATTTCTGATGGGTGTCATCAGCCACGGCTCCAGTGCGTATCCAGCATCCCCCACTAGGTGACCATCAGGGATGTCCCCACTGGCAAATGTCTGGTACAGCTGTGTCAGATGCCAGATATGGGAATTGTGGTAACTTCCAGGGCAGCCAGCACACACATTCAGTATTATGCCCTGGGCATCACACATGACCTGGCAGTTGATGGAGTGGAAGCCCTTGCGGTTGATGTAGGCCCTAGCCCGCTCACCGGCTAGTGCTTTGATGTGTATGTGCGTGCAGTCAATTACACCCACTACCTCAGGGTATTCCGCTATTTTCTGGAAGAGATGCATATTGCTGGCCAATACCTCACGGGAATTGGGGAAATATACATGATCACCCTACATGTGCTGACATGGCATTCAGGAACTGGTGCAGTACCCTGGATGCTGATGCCTGTGAAATCCCCATCATATCACCAGTTGGTCTCTGGAAGGTACCTGTTACTATTATTCTTAGGCCAACAAATACCTTGGTTTCCACTGGGATGGGCTCCCCTCTGTTGGTTCTGTGTGTGAGGCGTGGCCTGCACAGCTCAACAATTTGCTGCAGGAGCTCTCTGTCCACTCTATAGCGCTCCACTGTCTCCAACTCATGTAGCCCCTGGTAGGTTACCCTGGGTCTGTACACTCTTCTCCGTCGACTCACTGTGGGTTTCTTAGCAGCATTCGCAATGGCACCACCCTCAGCATCTTGCACATGTTGCCTTATAACAGCAATGGCAGCCCCTAACATTTTTATGTCTCAGTTTAAGCTTTTTAAGTTTTCACTTCTCTTTGTTGACTGCAGTGTTGCAGTGTTTCTGAGAAAAACATGGGAGAATGTTGTTTGTAGAGTTTTAAGTGCTGGGCTGGGCTGGGCTACTGTACTGCCTGTGTAATTGGCTGATTCTTATTGATTTCACCTGGCAGCTCTGCTAGTTCTCCTTGGTTAACTTCCTACTACTTTTTTCCTTCCTTTTCCCTTTCTGTTTCCACAGGGGGCAGTGCTGCGCAAGTAAGCGCAAACACGTGCACATGAGCGCACACACACGCACACAGGCTTACACAAGCTTACACAGGCTTAGGCGGGTGCACATTCATGTATACAAGCTTAGACGGCCTAACACAGGCTTACACGGGCGCACACCCACGCACACAGTCTTAGACGGGTTTACACGCACGCACACATGCGCACACAGTGTAAGTAGCTTTGCAAGAAACTTTAGTGATAGCAACGGCGTACACCTTCATTTTCTGGGTTTCAGTTTAGACAACTGTAGGCACACCTCTCCTAGTCCTGAGTAACTCACAGCAAACACATGCCACTCTGCTCCAATAAGCTTACAGTCTTTTTGATACATACCCCCTCATGATGTGACCCATCTTCTACTGTGTCCCTCCCCTTATCCTACTCTTACACTCTAGGGACATGGTTCACATAGCAGGAAATATTGGGATTCACTATACTTATCCTCATTTGCATAGGGTTGCCTACTAATGCTTGGTTACATCTCTCACACTGAGCTTCCCCCCTTAGCAACCACTACTCAGTAGCCATGTTGTCTTCAGCCTGCCATTCACTTGCATGGCAGATTAATATTTTGAATTAAATCATATTTGTGGCTTTTAAATTCTTGATTTTCTGATTTTTTACTGTGCCGCACGTTTCGCGGCGCTGCGCTACGCTTAAACATCGGAGATCAAGGAAAAAAAATACCTTTTATTATTTTGCAACACATAAAAATGCCAATGGCCATATATTTGGCCATTGGCATGCTTCATCAACTGGATGCATCCTTTATTTGGAGCTGTCATGGCTCCGTTTTGCTATTTGCAGAACAGTACTCAGTTGCCAACCGAATAGATTTCTGCAAATAACACTACTCTTACTCGGACAGGTTAGTGCTTCCTGGATCACAAATTTACCTCATTTGCATAGCTTTTAGCAGCAAATGAGGTAATTTGCATAAACTAACCCTGTCCGTGCAAGAGTTGTTTTAGGAGCACTCTTGCATGCCCCTGCTGGCTGTTCCTGGATCGCTCGGCAGACATGTTGGCTGCATGGAGTCTTACACTCCTCTTAGACTCCGTGGAAGCCTTTGTGAATCTGGCCCATTAACAAAATGTAGCATGGAGTAAGAGATCAGAGGTGCATATAATACCTAATAAGAAAAATTACAGTATACTACATTCAAGTAATACAGGAGGTAAGGCATTAATGTGCCTGCGGATCCTGGATGTCACACCTAACCTTTCCATTTTGTTATTCATCAAAGTTCTGTCTGCAATGCTTCTGTATGAAATATTTTATTAACTGTGATTAATTTAGCATTTGAAAGCTTGATCATCTTTATATTTGGAGTTAGTAGTCTTCCAGGATTTTTGTTGTTGTTTATTTTATTTTATTTTTTGCACAAACCTCTTTTGTTGAGAATAAAAAGACTCAGAGCTATGTTATACCTAACAGATATTAAACTGACTCAAATTAATTGAAGATGGCCATCAGTTACTGGATCGAGATGGGAACTGTTAATATAATTTTATGGTATTATGTATTGTTTTTTGCATGTTAATCTGAAAACTCCACCATACATTGCTGTACTTTAAAGTTTCTCACTTTTTTCTTTTTCTTTTTTGATTTTAAAAATGTGAGGGTTAAAATGGATCCTTGTAGTTCAGCTGAGTTACAATGTTTAATAAATCAATCTGGCATAAATACATAATAAGGGGAAGGAACAGGTCAATGCAATCAAAATTAGTGGGTACAGGTAGAAAACACACAAGCGTACACAAGTTAAACCGCTGGAACAAAATGATCAGTATGCTGTATATATCAAAACATTGCATCTAACCCACTGCGACTGCCTCTCCACTTTCTTGATCATGGTGGAAAAGAGTACTAGAGTAATGGATTAGTGGTAGGGCCTCAGACGATGGTTTAGAGTAGACATTAAACTACAGTTACTGAAAGGGATAAAGGAATTAAGATATGACAGAAATGTTTAAAAGTGCTAAGGAGAATGACAGCAGGGAAGTAAATGGATTGCCTAATACCAAATCATCATAAGCAATCATTAGAAGGTAGAAGATGCAGTTGTCTCTTTAGTTATAAAGGACTGTATTACTTTTTTTTTCTTTTGTGCATGGATAAGTAGTGAGAATGTGAAACAAATACTACAGGAAGTAATGAGTAAGGATTCAATAGCATTCTTATATTAAAATGGACTTTTTTGGTAAAGATCCTCAAGAAGCAGGATGCTAGAAAATAATAAAATACAGATTTTTCTTCCCCTAAAATAAAATGTTGAGGCAAGTAAATAGGATAGAGATTACTGTACCACCTTTGAGTGCATATTTTATATATGATAAGAGCTCACATTCCATATATAATGTCTACACTGTATTATTTGCATTTTTCTGGGGTTATTTTAGGTTGCTTTACTGGTGTAAAAATGACTTAACAAAATACTTTTTTTTTTCTATTTCTCTTTCTCCCCTTTCAGATTAGTTACCAGGCAACAAGCATGACACTTAGTGACAGAAAGAGCTTTCCATCATTTTTCCGCACAATCCCTAGTGATGAGAACCAGGTGAAAGCAATGGTGGCCCTTCTGCGCTTCTTTCAGTGGTCCTGGGTATCTGTTATTGGTAGTGACACTGAATATGGGCAAAGTGGAATGAAGAGTATTATCAACGTGGCAGATGGACAAGGAATCTGTGTTCCTTTCTCTGAGACATTGCCCTCAGATCACAATTTTACGGAACAACAAATCAAGCACATCACAGATGGCATCTCCAGCAAGGGAATCAAAGTTGTTATTGTCTTTGGAGAAGATGTGTTTGCTGCCACTTTCTTTAGAAGTGTAATGAAAACAAATTTGACTGGCATTGTTTGGATTGCAAGTGAAGCTTGGTCAGGTGCCCCAGCAGTGAAACAACTTAGTGGCATAGAACGCATAGGGAAAGTAATAGGTCTGAGCATAAGGCAAGTTCAGATTATAGGCTTTCAGCAGTTTTTGGATAACAAGATCAAGGAAAGCTCCTGGAAAACAACCCCAACAACTGCATTGGGAGTCAGCAGAAGTTCAATTGTCTGGAAATCAACACCAGCAACAACAAAGGCAGAAGTGACTGATCAATCAATAGCTTGCAACCAGGCATGTGAAGACTGCAGAATAGTGACTACTACAAGTCAGCTACTTGGAAACAGTGAAACTGTAGCTTTTAATGTTTATTTGGCTATTTATTCTGTGGCTCATTCACTGCACAGACTTTTGGCTTGTGGATCTGGAACATGCCAAAAATCAGGCAACATTTACCCATGGCAGGTAAGAAAAGGAAATGATGGATCTTGACTTGATAAGACAGCCCTTTTAGAATCTGCTTTAAAAAAAAAACATTATAGCATAAGACAGGTCAGACCTGATAGATGTGGAAAAGATTATGGACACTGTTCCTGAAAGGGCATTAGTTGCTTATGTTGTATTTCTTCCCTGCTGATAAGTAAACAGGTCTGAGTCTTAAAAAGACTCTTACAAAGAATTATGTTCACTACTGAAATGGAAATTGTCCATACAGTGGTGAGACAGGACCAAACAGCTCCACTGCTTGGGATTTGGGTTTGGTCAGTGTTCCCAGCATCAGTAGGCTAACCAATGAATAGATAGCTGAGATACTCAGTGCCAGTTCTATTTAGCTGTGGGGGAAAATATGGGACCAGGAGCTGCAGCTGTCCAGACCAGAAGATTAATATCAACAAGGAAGGGGTGGACAGAAACATAACATTATTACTGCATAATTGCTCCTTTGGAGTTAGAGTTTCAACAAAGCACAACTGGCAACCACATCATGATTGGATCTCACCCTATGTCCTCCAAGCATGCAATCCAGATCATAAAAGCAAAAAGATGCTTTACTGAGTGCAGGGACTTGATAAAATAATGTGTTAGAGTACTGCCTATTTCACAGAGGAGGAGGAATGACTGTGTCAAATAGTGGAGAGTAATGGCCATGATCATGGCTAGTAGCTGGAAAAATATATATGCACCAGGACAGCTGCAAATCTTCTGGAACATATTAAAGCTAGACATGACTCTGACTGGCATAAAGGTTAATCTGACCTACAGCTGACTGTAGATGGCTTATCTTCCTCTCCTCTCCAGTAGAATAAGGCAATTGGTGTTGTTTTTAGAAAAAAAAATATTTAGTCTTCACAGATAGATAAGCATTCTTGCAATCAAACATTAATGAGCTCTGCCCTGGTTATAAGGGCTTTGTGAGGGGAGGGGTCAGATTAGCCAGGTATTTTAATTGGTGGAGGTAAAATACACCTAATTTGAATACGCCAGAATGGGGATGTGTTTTAATTGGTGGAGGTAAAACATACCTCATTTGAATATGACTAAATGTCCATAAATGTGGTGAGGTATATCCACACAGGCTAATCCACCCCATCATCTTACAGTATGTGTGCAATGTAAAAGTATCAGTTAACCATTTTCAAAATAAGCCCATCAGTGACTCAGCCTATTCAAGATGATTCCTTTTTCCTTGTTTAAACAGAAGCATGTGTTAATATTTTAATTGAACAAAATGTACTGCTTGACATATCAAGGATTCCCTAACATTTTAACATTTAAAATGCTTTTACCATATGGCTTCTTCAGATCCATCTGATTAATCAGTATAACAGTGTAACTGCTTAGGTGTCCACATTTTTATCAGACTTTTTGTAGATTCCAAGACCAATTCATCCTGTTTTCAATAAAACAAACTGTGATTTAGTTTTCTTAGTATTAAAACACTTTTGAAAGAAATGCAAGTATTGAGTCCAGGTGGTTTTCAAACATTTAATTTGATGATTCAGTGAAGCTCCATCTTCTCTAAGATGGTGCTCCTGTTGCTTCCAAGAGGACCCACCTCTAGTTTATTCAGTACATGAAAGCTGAATCCTTCATGTCCAGGTTTTTGCATATGGTGTTTCACCACTGGATTTTTGAGCACTTTTAAGTACTATGCATGATAAACGGTGGGCCATTCTGACCTGTAGTTTGTTAATAGTTTTGCCCCAATAGAAACTTCTGCAAGAGCCACACTATGCCCTGTATATTACAAACTGAGTGTTACAATCGCACTTCTTGTGACTCCAATAAGTCTTAGTGGAGTTGGGACAATAGAAGTGGTCAGACTTGCTGAGGTATTCATAAAAGGTGTAGTAGGGTGGTCCCATTTGAAGGTCCCACAATTTTCCCCCATGGTTTTGCTTTTGCTCTTGATCCAGTCTCTCACATTCTTTGTTCTTCTAAACACAAAAGAGGTACCAAGTTCAAGTATTTTTTCTCAGTTGTTCATTCTCAGAAATGATGATCCAGATATCTGCAACTACTTTACTGATTTCACAATAACAACCAAAATCAACAAAGCACAATTGAAAGCAGAAACAAGCAATAACCGAGGACAGCTAAAATACAACAAACACTGTTTAAATACACTTAGTTGTGAGCTGTACATAACATTGGTTAATTGTAATGACATCAGCATTTTAATTCTTTAAATGTAATACTTTGTTTTCTTAATGTATTCTGAAGAAGTTCTTCATTTATAAAGAACGGAAGCGCTTAATTAAATGGTGTTTGTTATATTTTTGGCTGTCCTCAGTTAGTGCTCGTTTCTGCTTTCAGTTGTAGTTTGTAGATTTCTTTGTAGTCAGTGGTGAATGCTAAAACCATGATTCTTTCTCTCTTTTCATTATTTTTGTCAGTGCATCTGCATAAAAATTCCCTAGTAGTCCTACCTGGGGTCTTATTTAGGCTTGACTCCAGGATGTTGTGAATCAGTTTTTCTCCATAGTCCTTGACAAGAAAGTCCCTTTGTAGTTCATTAGATTGGTGGAAAAATCTTTTAATTCTTTTAAAACTCTCACAATCCTCATTCCCTGGGATTTCACATTTTTTTGTGATTTGAGGGTGCATGTGGCTATTATGTACCAGCATAGTTACTCAAGTAGGTTTCCTAAAGACATTGTTGTTTAGAGTACCCTTCTGCAGATCTTTAGTTATGTTAAGGTTCAGAAAGTTAACTGATATTTTGCTGTCTTCACATATGAATTTTAGGAAGTTAAAGGATTGATTATTGAAGCCAAAAAAGTCTTTCTAGGTGGATTATTCTCCTTCACATATGATAAAAATATCATCTATAAAGTGTAGATAACATCTGCTGGGATTCACTTACCTACTTTGGAACATTGTCTCCTTCTTCCATTTCCCAAGGGCAGCATTAGCCAAGTTGGGTGTCATGTGTGCACCCATGGCTGTACTGGTTTATCTGTGTAAAAAGGGAAATAGTACTTATTAAGGAAGATGTCCAAAAGCTTAACCAGGGTTACAGTCTTTCCAGAGATGGCTGCCCTGTCTTTCAGATATGATTCACTGGTGTCCTATATGTAGCACTGATGTGGAAGCACCTCATACAGTGCTTCCACATCTATGGTTACCAAGATAGTGCTGCCACTGATGGGCATGCATTTAATCTTTTGAGGAAATTCAAAGTGTTTAATATAAAGGATTTCTTTCTTTCTGCAGGTGGTTTGATCTGAATTTCAAGAAATATTGATATGGATACTGTTATCGACCCATCTCTGGCCTCAGAAGGTCTATATAGAGGGGTCAGCTATATTCTTATGTTGCTTTGGGACTTCAAAGAAGTTGTGGATCTTTGGGTGGGCTATGGTAAAAAATTCAAACAACTTTGCATTTAACAGTTCATCTTCATACATCCTACTAAGTCCTTCATGGATATTTCTGTAAGCGATTTGCATTGTGCCGAGGTCCTTTTTGTCATAATAATTTTTTGCTCAGCATGCTTTTGGTCTTGTTAACATAACTGATAGTATCTGTGAACATAATTCCCCTATTGTTATCAGTCTTCATTACTCTTCTAGTCTTGTCACTGCTTAGGTTCCTTAAAATCTTGATCACTTCTTTGTTCAAATTGTAAAATTGCTTTTTGGAAGGAGTACTAAGGATCTTCGAGATATACACTTCACACTTGTTCATAAAGGCTGAAAGAGTGGGCTGGACTTTGGAGGCAAAGGTCGCTGACTAACTTCCAACTGACTGATCTTACCTTACTCTGAACATGTGTATTTCCCTTTTGTTTGTCATTGAGTTGAGCTTTCTAACATAAAGTTTAAGATCTATTAACATTGTTAATTAAATTACTTCTACTATGAGGGATAAAAGTCATTCCCTTACCTAAAGCCAGTTATTCAATTGCTATGAGGGGTATTGTCACATGATTCCAGATGTTAACCTTGCATTGTTCATCTTGCTGTTTTCCCTGTCTCATGGGTGGTTCCCTAAGTCCTTGAGTTTTCTCTTCCCTGTTCACACTCCGTTACTCTATGCATAATGTCCCTGTGGTGACTGTGGGATCCTCTAGTTGTTTTGTTCCTTTGTGTGATAGCTGCCTGGCATGGTCAGTGTCCACTGATATATGATGCTGGACTGGGGTGGTTGTTTAGCTAAATCTGCTGTGAGTGAGGAACAAGCCATCTGAAAATCCCAATTCACCTCAGTAGTTTCCTGTCCTCTTGATTGCTTTCCTGTATTGCTGTGGTGGTGTTGTTGCTTTTCTTCTACATCATCCTGTCCTCTTGCTCTTCTCCTTTGTTGTGGTGGTGATGTGGATATGTCATCCTGTGAAATCTCCTGCTGGGAGGTTGGTGACCCTTGGTATGTCTTCTAGTGTTCCTCATCATCATCACGATCATTATCATCAATTCCTGTTTTCCCAATTTTGTATATGGGGTAGTGGTGTCATGTCAACTGTCACCATCTTTCGCTATTTAATGCCACTCTCTTGCCTTCTTCAACATTCATGCCTGACTTTTGCAAGTCTTCTCTCACACAATCTGTCCACCTCTTTGCTGGATGATCTTGTTTTATCTTGCCTGCTTCTTGTCTGTCCCAAATCTTCATCACCAGATTGTCTTCTGTTTTTCTGCAGATGTGCCCAAACCCCTGTAATCTGTTATCTTTCACATTCTCTGCAATTGGAGCTACTTTGGCTTCTGTTCTTATGTCTTCATTTCTTCCTCTGTCCCATAGCGTGCATCCTACCACCCTTCTCAGGTGCTTCATCTCTATCCCCTCTAGCTTCCTCAACTGTTCTCCCTTTAGTGCCCAAATTTCTGTACCATACAGTAGTACTGGTTGCACCAGTGTTTTGTAGACCTTACTTTTCAGCTTCATTGGCATTCTTCTGTCATATACTACACATCACTCTATGCCAGTTGGCTGCAATGCCACTGATACTAGCTTTGACGTCCTCATTTAGATTTCCCTTCTCCTCAACCACCCCTCCCAGATACTTGAAGCTGTTAACCTGTTCCACTGCCTTCTCTTCTATCTCAATTCTCAACTTCTTCTGAACTACATTTGCTGCCATCACAACTGTCTTATCTGTATTCATTTCCATCCCATGTGCTTTCAGTTTTGCATTTCATTCTCCTATCCTTTTCTGAATTTCTTGCTCAGAGACTGCTTATAATACCACATCATCTGTATACAGCAAATGTGTTGATATGATTGCTCCAACCTGTTTTCTAATGTAGTCCATCACCAGTATGAACAGCAGTGGGCTTACAGCTGAACCCTGGTGCACACCCACTCCTACTGGGAACCCCTCTCTGAGAGTGGACACTGCTCATGCTTGAGTCACTGGGTCCTTGTACATAGCTTGCACTAATCATACCCCATGTTTCTGGGACTTTGAACCACCACAGGACTGCCGCAAACCAGTTTTCTTGTAACCTTGTCATATGCTTCCTTCAAGTATAGGAATGCCCAGATGGACTCTTTCCTCATCTCTCATTTCTTCTCAACTATCAGTATCACTGCAAACATCGGGTTAGTTGTACTGCATCCTGATCTGAATCCAAACTGCTCATCTCCCATCTTACTTTCTACTGCTCTGTGTAGTCATTTACAATTCAGCATCTCCAGAACTTTCATGCAACGTGACAGGAGTTACATACCTCTGTATAGTCCCCAGTTGTGAACATCCCCTTTGTGCCTGACCACTGGCACTAGTGTGCTTATTCTACAGTCATCTGGGATATGCCTTTCTCTCCACATGGCTATGAGTATCCTCAGGAGCCATTTCTCCCATATCTCACCGCATCTTTATTACATCGGCTGTGACCTCATCTGAGCCTGATGCTTTCCCCTGACTTCATTTTCCTTGTTGCTGTTCTTACATCTTTTATGGTGGGCTTCTCATCTTCTCTCACTGTAGGCTGTGTCAGGGCCACCACAGCTTTTGTGGGATTTTCTTCATTCAGAAACTGCTGGAAGTACTCGTTCCATCTGCCTTTGATGTCCTGTGGACTGATGAGCAGTTTCTTGCTGGCATCTTTTATGAAGGGTGTCCTTTCTGTCTTTGCCTTTCAAACTGATAGAATTTTTTTGTTCCATTTGCTGACTTACTTTTCAGAAGCTAGTAGAGTGCCTCTGATGCCTTGTTCTTTGCTATTGCAATTGCTCTCTTAGCCTCTTTGTTACCCAACCAGTATTCCTTCTTAGCCTGATCTGTCTTTTCTATCTCCCACTTCTTCCTGCACTACTTTCTTTTAATGACTTTCTGGACTTCTGCATTCCACCACCAGCTTTCCTTATGTACCTTATTTCCAAACTTGGGTCGGACACATATCTTTCTGTAGTCCTCACACATGCACTTTTGAGATGCTGTCATTCTCCTTCAACTTCACCTACTTCCTCTTCCTCTTCTTCTTGAGGTGCTTGAGCCCTGAGGAATTCCTTGAACTGTTGTGCTTTCTCTCCAGTCAACTTCCAGGTCTTCAGTCTGGTCTTTGTTGACCTTAGAGTCTTCTCTGACCACTGATTGTTACTGATTGTGGCAACCAGTGGTTTGTGCTGTGGGCTGACTGTTTCAATGGGGATGATTTTGCAATCACTGATCCATCCTCAGTGCTCTTTCCTTACCAGGAGGAAGTCTACCTGAGGTGAATGTGGGTCACTCGTGTATATGATCTTGTGACTGTGTCTCTTTCTGAACTATGTGTTGGCTACCATCAAGCCATTTGTAAGACAGAAGTCTAGAATGGCCTCTTCTTCTTTATTACTGTTGCCCCACCGATGTAGACCCAGGCAGTCCTCTTATCCAGGTCTGTTCCGATATGTGTATTCTGTTCACCTATAATTAACACCAATTCCTGTTGTCCTGCTTTATCTAGTAGGTCTTGCAACTGCTGTCAGAATGCACTCTTTTCCTCATTATCACAACCCTGGTGTGGGGCATAGGCTGAGATTATGAATACTGACCTATCATTAGGCTGAAGACCAATTGCCATGAGTCTGTCACTAATTCTGATGACATCTCTTACTCCTCCTGAGTAGAAAACTCTGGATCCCAAGCCAAGTGACTTTCCTGTGCTGCCCTTTCATCTGGTCTCCTGGATACCTTAGACGTCCAGCCTCCTCCTTACTGTCATGTCATGCACTTTCAAGCTGCATCCTGTTAGTGAACCTACATTGAATGTAGCAATTCTTAGTTCATATTTGGCAGGTTGATTGGCTTTACGTTCAGCTTTCACTCAACAGAGCTAGCTCGGTAACCCAAGCTGGGCAACTGCACACCAGACAGCCACTATCTTATTGACCCAGGGCTGCTGAGCTTTATGGTGGGTACACACTGGTCAATAAGGGCACATACACCCCTCACTTTATTGACATGTGTCCCTGGCATAGGTCCTCAACCCCCTTATCGCCAGCAAATACTGTTATCCATTTGATGACATTAGTCAACATGACCAAATCATGTAGCTACATATTACACCATCAAGTGGCTAACCCTGCCACAGCACGCCATCTGTGAACCATGTTCTCCTGTCATGATGATACTGAACACTGCAGTAGATGCTCAAAGTAGTTGGTTTATACAACTCTTCCCCTATAGGGCACCATGTAGAGTCTGTGCTACTGCCCACAGCTCCATTCTTTGGTGAGTTTGAGATGGAAACATTCAATGTGTTTTTCAGAGATGGGAGGAACCCCACAGAGACTCAAGGAGAACATGCAAACTCCAAACAGGCATTGACCAGAGGAAAACCTGAACCATTATGCAAACCAGTATGCCTGCTAGTGTTGTATTCTATCGGGTTCTTCATGATCTTTAGTGTCTCTCTCCATTTAGACTGTTTTCTTTCATGTCAAGACATAAACCAGGTCCATTTTTCTTTCATATCATATGGACAATTCTTATGTTTATCATTCAGTTATTCTTTGAAACCACAGGTTGCCATTGTAAATTTCATATTGATGTTTAACATATACTCATCATAGAAATTGATTTCCCAAATAATTAAGTAACCTACAATGTTTGTCATACATAAGGAGTTCACAGATGTGGTACAAAGCTTTGTTTCCAATATTGCTTTTACATTCATTTGCATCTTATCACAACTGCAAATCTTTTAAGTTAAGCCATATAATTATCAATCAAAATAACTTTCTTTCTTAGACAATTATGTACGTATGTCAGATCATACAACTTTGACATTTCACAGTCGTTTACATGTTCATATCCCCCTTTTTTGCCAGTAGTTAATTTCTTGCCTTATTCTATAAAATAATTGATTGCTCTCAGTGCATGCTCCATCTGACTACCAAATAGCTATCAGTTATTGTCTGCTTCCACAGAATTCAAAATTAAACTATTAAGTACATTTCAGTTTTTGGTAAAAGTGAATTATTATGCATGGTCTGGCATGCTGATGTAAGTAGGCTTTTGAGTTGCTTCATTATTTATCTGTACAAAATGACAATGAACAGACTAAAACCAAAACAAGAAGGCAACAGAACTCCAAATCAATCCACACTTATGAAGTAAAATCCAAAGGAAATTGGATTTTACTTCACAAGTGTGGATTGATTTGGAGTTTCCGTTGCCTTCTTGTTTTGGTTTTAGTCTGTTCATTATTTATCTGCTTCATCAGAGATCAGATAATAAGTTTTTGCACAAATGCATTCTATCAGCACTATTATTGTCATTTCAAGTAAAGCCTTTCCATTGTAACTAGGTTCATTTCTGTTTCTTTGCATATTTATCTTTAAATATTGTATACGAGAAGCTTGCATTTTTTTTGTTAGAGCATATAATACCCAGGTAAGTCTATGTGGTCACAATTTCCATACGATGGTTTTCCATTTTTATTTCAACTTTTTTCTTATTGTTATTATTATATATCATTAACTTTAATTTATTAGGATTATTTTCCATATCATGAAATCATTTGAACCTTATTTACACAGGGTATCAGTCTTCTTAAGGTTTCCTGGGATGTGGTCAATACCCTCAAGTAATCAGCAAAGCTGAACAATAGACATTTCCTTTCCTTCCTGTAGAAAATTATTGACTTATCATCTTAAATTTTATGAAGATTTTGTCAATATATATCAACAATGTCAAAAGTGTTAATATGCAGCCTTAATTAACTAATTTTTTTGTTTTATATCTATTAGCCAAATAACCTTTTCTAGTACACTTAACCCAAGCCAAAGTTGATATGTATGATGCAGATGTGGAATTTATAGGATGGTCAAAAAGCCTTTCTCTTTCATCAGGTACCATAAAATATATATTGCTCTCTCATTTATCAATCCATCCACAACCCCCTTTTCCCATTTTGCACATGGGTCAGGGTGTAACTTCAATAGTAACAATCACCTGGAGCCAAGGTTTACACCACCGGGTGGCTAGCCCTGACACAGTAATTCTTCCACACCACACACTTGCATACAACTATGCCCAATTTAGAGTGTCTAATCCACCTACTGTATGTCTTTGGAATGTGGGAGGAAACCAGAGAACCCAGAGGAAACCCATGCGAACACAGGGAGGACATGCAGACTCTGCACAGAAGGCACCCCAGCTTAGAATTACACTGGTGAATCCATTGTTGTGAGGAGAAAATGCTATCCACTGTGCCACTGTGCTGCCCACATACTGTTTTCACATTTGGATATTTTTCTCTATTGCATGATTTACTAAAAAATACTTCAATTTGCATTCTGTTAAAGCACTTTTACAAAATGTGCCTAAAGCAAAGGAGTTTATTTGAGCTGTACATTTAATTCTGGCAATGCTACCATGGAAAAATAGTTATCAGTACAACAGGATGATACATTAACAATTTTTTTTTAATTTTGGGAAATTTCAATCCTTTCCATGAACCAGGAAAACTTTTCTTCATAAAAAAGTTAATTTATTGTATTGACAAAACATTCAACCTTATATCTACATCTGATACATACAACTCATTACAAATTCTCTTTTAAGTTTTATAGAGTATATTTTACATCTTCTGTGGTCATTTTCCCTGCTAGGACCATCCAACTTTTTAATTTACTATATGGTTGACATAGTTATGATTGATAAACATATTATCTCTTTTACAGACCATTCTTTCAAATTTTTGGTTATTGATAAACTAGAAAGCAACTTTAGGCGTGGTCCACATTCTTTAAAATTATTAGAATTAGAATCGAAGTGGCAAGTCAAATTAAATGCAAGTACTTTTCCTGGACTCAATGAAGCCCTTTCAATAGGAGTCCTGTTGAAATTAAAAAACTTGGCGAGATAATTTTTCTTTCTTTTTTCCTTCCCTATATAACGTAGAATAAATATTTTTACAGTTTTTTATGTTTAAATACATGTTTATTTTTGAGTTAGCTCATCAAGTAATATATATTTTTTACATTTTTTATAGTTTTAGCCAGCTTAGAAAATATATATACTTTTGCATTTCTTTGTATAAATGCAATTGGTCATTTTAGAGTCTACCAGTAATTACTATTCTTGTGCATCTTAATTGTAGGATATACACATTTGTACCTTTTTAAATTTTAATTGTTTAATCAAGTACTAACTGTTCAATTTTGGCCCCTTTTTACCATATAAAAGTATGTGGATTTTGTTTTTTCATTGTTCTGAAGAAGGCTAACTATCGTAAGCCGAAAAGTGCTTTGACACACTTGTTAATAAAGGTTCGTTTCCAGGCTAGACGTGGTTTTGGTTTTTGGTGTTAATAGGTATGATTCCCATTAAGAGTTTACTTTCAACCATACTCATAGGTCAGTATTAGGGAAGCTGTTCTTGTGGATCATTTTAAGCATAGCCAATTTCCCTTACAGAGGTGAGAATCAAACCCTGTATCTTCTGTCTGTGAGGTAGACATCTTTACCATTAAACAACCTCTGACCCACTAAAAAATAAATAGCATATTTCATACGTATGCACTAGACTAGCAGCCCTTGTTGGCCATTTCAAGTCTAAACAATTTTATTCAAAGATTGCATCTGTAAGGTAAACACCTTAGCCATTTTGCCAAACCTCAACCCTGAAAAATACTTCCTTTCTGTACTGTCCTTGCTTTGTGAAATGCAATGTCATATTTTTTGAAATTTGATTAACGGGAAAGTCAAAAAGGATAGGTGCCCATTTTCAGTGGAGGCCCAAGAGAAAAGCTCCAAAGTTTTACAAAAGCATTTTTAGAACAATAATTTTACAATCTTCAAAATAATACAAAACATCTATTGTTGAAATAATTATATCTTATTAGACATAATATGAAAATATAGGTTAAGAACAGATGCAGCTTATATAACAATGATTTAATATTTAGAGAAATTTTAGCCACTTTATAGAGAAATTAAAGGTTAGTATAATATGAAAGTGAATTGCAATATGAAGTGAGAGAAAAAAGGTTATGGCATATTTGGAAACTGAGTCAAGGAAATAAACAGATTGAAGTATGGAAGGGAGGGAAGAAGGGAGATTAAGGAGGTGTAAGATATGAATAGGTACTGGTTCATATTTGGGGATATAGTTTATCCTGGGGTTAAGCAAAAACACACCACATTTTAGCTAGGAAGTCTTTCAAAATGGTTTTAAAGGATTAGAGGGAGGGTTTTGATTTGATAGGTACAGGTAAGGAGTTCCAGGCCTTAGTGACATGGTATGAATACAGAGTATTCTCAGCAGATTCCATTGGTTTGTGGACAGAGAGGAGTTTTTGGTCATCTAATTATAATGACCGAATGGGAACATAGTTGTGTAGAATGGTATTTAGTGCTAGACAAGCATATGGATGCTCGATAATTTTATAGGTGGTAAGAAGCTGTGTATATGCTAGCTGATGAGACAGTTCTAACCAAATTAAAGTTTTTTAGTGCTGCAAATTTTGCCACATTATTATACATTGAACAGGTTTTGATTTTTGTGATGTTTGGAGATTAGTAAGGATGTGAGAACCATAAAGTAGCAAGGGTAAGAGGTAAGTAGTGGCAAGTGTAGTTTTAGTTGCATTGGTGAGAACATTTTTTACTATGTAAAGCATCCCTAGTTTTCAGTGATTTTTTTATGCAATTTTGTATATGCAGGTTGCATTTAAGATTATCATCCCCTACCATCCCTAGTAATTTGATATGAATAGTGACTGTACTGTTTGTATTATTAAGAGAGATTTATTTTTTTTTACAAGAGAGGGATTGGGGAGAGAAGTAATTTTTTTTTTGGGGGGGGGTACTGGATAATTTTATAGGTGGTTACAAGCTGTGTATATGTTCATTGATGGGATGTTTTAGAGTGGTGGGCTCTAAAAGGGGCAATAGCTGCATATGTAACGACTTTATTATACCTTGTTCAAGTTTTGATTTTTTGTTGATGTCTGGAGGTTAGTAAGAATGAAAGTACTGTAATGTAGCCAGGGTAGGAGGTAAGTAGTGGCAAGTGCAATTTTAGTTGTGCTGGTGCAAACGATTTTCGCTCTGTAAAGCATCCCTAGATTTTGGTGATTTTTTTAATACAATTTTATATATGCAGATCAAATTTAAGATTTATCATTCACTGTCATCTCTAATACTTTGCTATGAGAATTGACTGTAATGGTTGTATTATTAAGAGACTATTTTAAAGTTTTTTCAAGAGACAAGGATTGGGGTGTGGGGTGATTTATTTTTTTTGGGGGGTTAGCAGGAGTTGTGAGTGACAAAGCCATGTTTCAGTGACTGTTAAAGCTTTTTGAGTAACTTTTTGGAGATGTAATGTGTTGTCTGATATGCATATGAGTATGGAGTTATCTGTGTACTCTATTAGGGAGGCCTGTTATGTGGATGGGTGGAGAGTGTTGGTGAGAATGTTAAAGAGAAGGGGATCAAGGATAGAGCCTTGTGGTCCACTAAAGGACCACTGACTGATACTTATTGGACAGGTAACTTTTGAACCATAGAAGGGTGGATTTGAATATACCGAGTGGGGACATTTGAAGGTGATGTTTGCTGTGACTAAATGTGTCAAAGGCTTTAGAAATAAGGAGCAAACTAGGTTATTGTCTCTGTCTTTACTGACAGTATGTACAAAGGTTAGAAGAGAAGTGCAGTCAGAATCCATGTTGTGTGGAGGATAGGTGTTCTTCCTGCAAGTGATAGTTTAACAATTGTTTTTGAATACATTTTTCAAGTAATTTGGAGAGGGGGGTAAGATTGCTATAGGTCTGAAGTTAGTGATGCCTGATGAATTTACTCCTTTGTGTAGAGAGTTAATATGCAATTTTTTCCAGAGAGAGGAAGCATGGGATTCTTGGATTGACCTATTTATAAGGATTCTGACATGATATGCAATGCTATTGGCTGCTATTTTAAGGTACTCACTTGGAAGGTCATCAGCTGAAGTAGAGTACAGTCTGATGGGCAGTGCGGGTTAGATGTTGGGGAATCTTGGTTAGGGAAGCTGTACTATCTACGGAATAACAGTTGAATTCTATTGCAGTTTTGAGTAGTGAGTTACTGGAAGAGAGGTTAGGGTTGAAATTTTTGCCAGGATATAAGATTTCTTTAATGGTCAACCAGAATTATTTAGGATTGTGTTTTTACTACTGTTCAGATCAATTATTACAGAGATAAATCAGTTTATAACTGACACATGGCAATTAACAAGGAGGCTTGTTTATTCTCTGCATGTTTTTAGTACTGTCACCACTCTCACTGTATCACTGTTACTAAACTTTTCATCTTTTATATAATTCATCCACAGTTATTACTGTACTATTACTTACTGCTCATCCTCGGTTTTGTAAAAGTAATGTCTTTCGGCTTTTCCCAGTTAGGGGTCGCCACAGCAGAACTCCAGTCTGCTAATGATTGGCAGTGAATTTTTATGGTGCCGAGTTGCCGGCCTGACACCCAACCTTCAGAGAAGGTACACCCATTCACGCACGCACCTACCTGCATGTCTTTATGCATCACTCGACCATGAGGAGGACATGCAGACTCGACACAAAAGGCGCTCCAGCCGAGAATCGAACGGGAGAACCTCTTGCTGTGAGGCAACAATGCTAACAGCTGCACCACGGCAGCCCACTCATTCTCTGTTCTGTGACTGTTCCTTTAAATATTGTAACTGGTGGAATGTTTCCCTTCTCACAATGCATAATTGTTTGTTTGATGCAATGTTATAGATACCGAAGAAGCTCCATTTATCTAAGGGAAAGCTGGTTTGCTTTTCTGGTGGAGAGTGTGGAATTAAGCTTTGGCTTGATGAAACCTAATGGGACCATGTCTTTGGTTGGAGTACATATTTATGAGCACCATTCCTGTGATGGATGGTTTCGCTTGTGGTGTGTGTGTGTGTGTGTGTGTGTGTGTGTGTGTGTGTGTGTGTGTGTGTGTGTGTGTGTGTGTGTGTGTGTGTGTGTGTGTGTGTGTGTGTTGTATGTGTGTGTGTGTGTGTATTCATATACATATATATATATATATATATATACATATATGTGTATATATATATATATATATATATATATAGAGAGAGAGAGAGAGAGAGATGCACACACACACACACACACACACAATATATATATACATATATATATATATATATATATATATATATATATATATATATATGTGAGTGTGTGTGTCTGTGTGTGTGTGTGTGTGTGTGTGTGTATGTATGTTTGTGTGTATCTGTGTATTATATCTGCCTATATATTATATGACTATATTACTATTAATCTCAAAAATCCACTACCAATCAATAGCGGACCGGAGTTCCGCTATGGCGACCCCTAACCAGGAAAAGCTGAAAGACACAAACAAACAAAACTATTAGTCTCAGATCCAAATGCAAGAAACATCAATTGTATTGGCGATGACAAGAAAAGAAAATCTAGACCTAATGATCACAAATTTAAGCAATACATTTACATTTGCAATCGTAATTCTACGTAATTTAAAAAATACAAAAAAGTAAATTAAAAACCACTGCAGCCTTAAAATCTTCTTTAATATGAGTCATCCACACCATAACTCAGCACTTCAATATACTAACTCTGTTGTTGCACAACTGCTAAGAAAAAAAAATCCAG